>NW_017733189.1:0-6844 GCF_001890085.2 Hipposideros armiger | reverse complement strand
TCTACTTTCTGTTTTTATGGGTTTGACTACTCCAGGGACCTCAATAAGGGGAATCTTACAGTATTTGTCCCTTTGTGACTGGCTTATTTCACTGTTGTGACTTTGTTAAATTAACATTTGTTAAGTGGAGCCCCAGCATGTGGGATGGTGAACCACAGTTCAACAAAGGGCCACAAGGGTATTGGTATACTATAGAGAAGTTTGTTACTCATTGGTCCCAAAGGAAGCCTAGGGGCCACCCAGGGAGATCAAGGCAGGCTGCTGCAGGGCCTGGGACACATGCCTTTATTAGGGTCCATGGGTGGAGTGCTTTGGGGTTCCCAGGTTAGGGCCATATTGATCAATTCAAACCAAAAAAGAGCACGGCTTTGGTAAGCTCCACAGGGTCTCATCTAAGGGATGTACACAGAGAATCCCTTGAAGGTGATGCAGACTGTTGCTCGCAGGGACATGGGGGAAGCACTATCAGGGACTTTCCCATACCTGTGACTCTGCAGGCTGTTTAAGCATGGCTCGAAGGAAAGCCTGTGTCAGTTCAAGGCCCCTGCAGTTTACTTGGCCACAAAATGGGTGCTGGGGCAGCAGTACCACAGATTAGTTTAGCTAAAATTTGACATTCACTGAGCATAATGTACTCGAGTCATCTGTGTTATAGCATATGTCAAAATTTCCTTATTTTTATGACTGAATAATATTCCGTTGTGTGTATACCACATTTTATTTATTTATTCACCTGTGCATGGACACTTGAGTTGCTTCAAGCACCTAGCTATCATGAATAATGCTGCTGTGAACATGGGTGTACAAATATCTCTTCAAGTGCCTGCTTTTAATTCTTTTGGGTATATACACAGAAATAGAATTACTACTGCATCACATGGTAACTATATTTTTAAAGAAACCACCATACTGCTTTCCTGGCCCTACAGGGTGGTGTCCAGGTTCTGTGGGGTGGGGCAGGGTGCGGGGGTGGGGTGTCCCCTGATCCTGCCAGAAGGCCTGGGTGGCTTCAGCCCAGGTGCCCTGAACCTCCAGCGGGGGCAAACCTTTCTCAGGGTTACTACTGCCTCCCAACAGCATGGCCTCTTACTTCTCTTCAAAAGGGAGTCTGGCCCTTTTATCTGGGAACCAGATCTTAAGGGTTTGCTCACTTATCTCCAGTACCATCATTTCCTTTTTCATAAAGTAAGGTGGTTATTTTAAGACCCAAGTCTAAGGTTATTATTGATTTGGGACAACTTTGAGAAGGAAAATGAAAAATAAAGTAACAATTCCAAGAAGGCTGAAGGAAATCAGAGTATGTCATACCCAAATATGACTTTCACATAAAAATTATTTTGAGCTAAGGGCATTTAGGAAGTGCAAACCCAGAAATAGCTCCTCCTTTGCCTAAAGGCAGGAAATAGATTCTTCTTTTACTGGAGACCAACTCTTATCAGCCCAAAAATGGCACCAGAGGAATCTGCAAATAAACCTTTTCCCTCAGTTCCATCCCATATGTTGACCTTCCCACAGTTTGCCGCCTTTGAAAGCCTGAAATTTCTTCCCTTGTCCTGTCATTTCTCTAAAAAATGTATTGTTCTTTGTTGATGATGCCATGTAAGCTGGATTTCTAGGTCACCACTTTGAGTTATTATTTTTTTTTGCTGAGGTTTCTGCCATGTGATGTTCACTGCACATGTTAATGAACAGTTTGTTTTTCTCTTGTTAATCTGTCTTTGTTAAAGAGCCCCAGCTGAAAACCCAAGATTGATAGAGCTGGTTTTGCCTCCCCTACAAGACAAAGCAAGAAGCCCACATTCTTTCTATCCAAGCCACAGCCTTAGTGACCTGGCTGCATCCCGAGTTTCTCAGTTTCCTTCCATCCCTTACACACCTATTGTTTTCTGGAGCATGACTATTTGATGTGCCCCGCACCTCCCAGCCCACCTTGGGACCCTATACCCCTACATCTTGACTCTTAAATCTTTACTCAAATTATTCCCATTGCAGGGAAAGCCCTCAATCAAGTGGAAATCAATTCTATCACTTCCATCCTTGAACTCTCTCTAGTCCCTTAGCTGGAAATACCAGTTTCCTCCCTGCCCCTGACTGCCCATTACTCTTAGATATGAGTGGATGGATGTTCCTAAGGTCACAAGAAAAAATCTGGAAACCTGGATTTTAATCACTACCACTTTCCAGCAAGCTGCAGGACTCTGGGCAAATCAATTAATAGCTATGCAATTCATTTTTCTCATCCAGAAAAGAGAACAAATTACATTATACAAATAATATTATATACATGATATTCTGTATCCATATGTAAATAATATCCTAATTGTTTAAAATGTTCATCTAACCGTTATATTTTGTATAGCATGTTATGCATACACATAAAATACATATTTCTATCAGTTTAAAGGATCGGAAATGGAAAAGAATAATAATAACACTTTTTTTCTGGGTGATAAGATTGCTGATTTTTACTATGTCTTCACTTCTTTGGAATCAACTCACTCTGTCCCCTTCTCTAGCCTCAGGCATCCTGCCAGTTATTAGTTTGTTGCCTCTCCACTCCAAATTCACCCTCATTGCCCACTCTGGACAACGGACTTGGTTGTTTTTCCTTTGACTGTTGACTGTTGGCATGATGGTAGTAATCTTTGTCAGTAGAGGGCACTGGAGAGACAGGGAAGAAAGAAGGATTTTTCCTTCCTGGTTCCAGTGTGCTTGCTTGCCAGGCAGGGCCTTGGAGTTCGGGCAGCTTCTTCAGTGCTCACCTCCCCCAGCACACACAGCTCCTCCAGCTTCCAGCTCCTGCAGCATAGGCAGCTTTTCCAGTGTCCAGCTCGTGTAGTGTGGTGGCTTCTCTGGCCTCTGGCTCCTGCAGTGCTCTGCACCCAGAGGCACCCAGTGGTCCACAGCTTCTTCCAAAACCATCCTCAGTGGCTTTATAGCAAGGTCCCTCTGGTGAGGTACCTCCCAGGAACAGCCTCTCCTAGTACCTAGAGGGGAGATTTATGGTAAACTCAAAGGGCAGAATTCTGGCAAGTTTCACTAGCATTGCACTCCAGTGACTTCCCTGCCATTAAGTGGGCCACAGCCAGACTGATTCCTGTTGTGTGTGTGGGGAGAACCTGGGGACTTCTATCAGGGCACTCTACTTCAGCCCTAAGGTAGTGGCTGCTCCATATATCTGCTATTCTTGTATTATTTCAAGTTCTCTTTACTTCTACTAGCCAATCTCTCATTACTCCTATACCCTTTTATAGTTAGTAGTAAGCTTTTTCTTTTTTTTTCTTTTTTTTTATTGTTAGTTTCAGGTGTACAGAACAATGCAATAGTTACCCTTTTCACCCTCACAAAGTAACAACCCCCCNTGGGAACCATAATTTGCATTCAGGCGGGGTCTTCTTTTCCTACCAGTTGAGGCTAGGGTCCTGTGTCCTTGCTTACCAGACCAGCATAAATTCCTTTCCCATTTCCTAGAGAGTCTGGAGACCCTGAGCTATGCCGACGTTCAAACTCAGGTCCCACTGTCTGTCAGGCAGGGTCATACATTGCATGCGACCTGCTCAAATGGGAATGGGGGCCGTGTTCCTTCCAACCAGCAGAAAGGCCTGCGGACCTTCATACACTGACAGGGTCCCATCTTCCTTAGACGGCTGCCTTAGCGCCCGGTGCCTCTCTTGTTAACACAACCATGCAACAAGTCCTCTCGTTGAGCATTTAATCATCAAAATGATAATTGGAAGTTGTCTTAGGTAGAAAAAAACCTTGCGTCGCAGAATGGATTAAAAAAAAACACCCAAAAAATAATACATATGCTTCCTACAAGAGTCACTCCATGTCGAAAGACCCAGAGACTGAAAGTGAAGGGATAGAAAAAGATACTTTTTGCCAATGGAAATGGGGAAAGAATAAGCTGGGGAAACAATACTTAGATAACATAGACTTTAAAACAAAAGCTATAACAAGTGACCAAAAGGACATGTCATATTGATAAAAGCATCAATCCAACAAGAGGATGGAACTCTTCTAATCATACACATGGCACACCTAGGAGCAATTAACACTGAAAGCAAACATGGTGAGTCATCAATGAAGACACTGTGAGTCATAGTAGGGGAAGATGACATGCAAATGACATCAAGCAATACATCATCCAGACAGAAAATCAACCAAGACACAATAGACTTAAAGGTATTTAATTGATATTTGTAGAGCATCTCACCCCTTATCGGAACAATATACATTCCTTTCAAGGGCACATGAAACATTTTCCAGGATAGGTCACATGGTAGACCATCAAACAAGTCTCAATAGATATAAGAAGACTGAAATCGTACCTACCATCTTCTCTGGTATGGAACTACAAATCAATTGCAAGAAGGTAATGGGAAAACACACAAAGGCATGGGATCTACGCAACATGCTACTCAATGTGTCAGCAATGTTATCAAGGAAGAAATCAAAAAGTACCTTGAGCCAAAAGTAAGTGAAAACACAATGTTCCCAAATGTATGGCACACAGTGTAAGCAGTCCTAAGAAGCAATTTCATAACAGTGGAGGTCTACCTCCAGAAAGAAGAAAATTCATATAAACAGTCTATTCTTACACCTCAGGCCCCTTGAAAAAGAAGACCGAGCAAAGTCCTCTACCCTCCTAGCCCTCCCCACCAACATTCTCATAAACACTCACACACACACACACACACACACACACACACACAGGGAAAGGTCAGAGGACAGTCAGTGTGAGAGCAGTGTGGTTGTCTGATGTGGCCTGGTCTGCCCTTGGCCTTCCTGTGTTATATTGGTGACTTCTAAAACAACGGCCAGAAGCATCTTGTATGAGACCTAAACCAGAGTCTAAAACATGGGTAAAGTTTCAACATTTGGGCTTTCCTGAGGCCAATGCCTGAGGCTGCTAGGCCACAGCATGGAAACATGTTACTGTTTCCAGCATCTCCATCAAAGTGAGCTGGGAAAGGGGTCATTATGATGTGGTTGCCTGGTTACCAGGGTTCCAAGTTCTTTTAAGCCTTATGACCGGGAAGTGAGATCACAGCCTGGGGTCTCCTCTGTGAACTTCTTTCTCATACAAAAACTCTCCAAAGTCTCTCTGGGTTGGGGACTGCTCACCCTACCCCAAAAAACAAGTCCACCCCCAGTTACACTAACACTGCTCATGCCACAGTTTCAGGAAAACTTGTGTGCAGCCGGGGCCATGACTTTGAGGACCCAGAGCTGGGTTCATAGCTGGGTTCTTCTCCTCACCACTGATGTGCTTCTGACCAGCATGTGTTGTCACGGCCTCCGCAGGTTTCCCGTGTGCATAGTTCATGTCGTTCTGGCATCTACATCTCAAAATATCATCACATTATAAACACCTGTAGTGCCTAGAAACCCTGGGCTGGGGTCACATGATGTCGGGTGCAGTCCTGAACGATGACGTGTGCTGAGCAGAGGTCAGAACAGAGCCTACGGGCTGCGTCTGTTCTGTCACCCAGGGACGCTCATTGATTTCCGGCCTCTATCTCAAGAGGGCTGTAATGAAATCCTTTTCCAACACAGTCCCCTCTGGCACAGAACATTCGAGGGACTCCATTATGTTTAGACTTGGGGCCAAGCGCCTATTTCGGCCTGCGTGTGGGGTGGCCTGTCGATGGCTCCCAGTGTGCCTGCCTCCATGTCTCACATCTCTGCGTGAGCCCCGCCTTTTCAGGATTGTGATTGTTTGTGACTCTTTTCTAGGGAATAGAGAAAATAAAATGATGGGGTGTCATTTCCAGACTGAGTAATGGGAAGTTTATGATGCTGCCGTCTCTGTCTTTCTCTCTTTCTCTGTCATTCTCTGTCTCTCAGTGACTTGTTTTCTATTCCAAGATCAGTGTCTCGTTATGTGACGCTGTGTCTGTCTCTCCCTCTGTCTCTTCATGTTTCTGGACCTGTCTTTCAGTGTGTTGTGTGTGCATGTCTGAGTATGTGTGTTTGTGTGTGTGTGTGTCTTTATCTGTATGTCTCTTGCACAATCTCCCTGTCATGTATCTCTCTTTGTATCTCACTCCTTCTCTGTCTTGTGATCAGTTTAGCTCAAATAAACCCAAACTCTAATAAAATCTCTCTATAGGTTTTGTTCTTACATTGACACATAATTGTTGAAAATAAGTAAATTAAATAGATGTAAGTAGGGTAAGTGATTTTAGGTGGACTATGGACCCCAGATGATCCCATACAACCCCATACTATTTATACAGCCCCAAACTGCCTCCCAAACAACCACACAGTACCCCCACAACGACCTCATGCAACCCCATAGGAACCCACAATGATCCCCTGCTCTTCACACCAGCCCATCTGACCCCACAGGGCCCTATGCAGCCTTACATGACCCCGCATAAACCCTCAAGACCCTAATGTGACCTCTAAATGACCCCATATGAACCTATACAATCCCCTACACAAACATTTCATGGCCCCATAAAAGCCCCAAGTGATCCAACATGCCTCCACATTACCCCCAGTGACTGATCACCACCACCTTTTCCACCTTTGAAATCTCTTACTTTGTTTCTTGCCACCTCGAGTCACATTTAGGACCTAACTCTAAGATTAAGGTATTAAGGAACAAAAATTCAATTGAATACATTTAAAGTTCTAATTGAGCAATTCATGAATCCAGCAGCATCCCATCTAGTAAATAGAAAGGTGCTCTGAGGAGCTGTACAAATGGAAGATTTTCATAGGCAGAAGGGTGCAGGACAACAAAATTAAAAGAGTGGATGCCATGAGCAGGACATGACTATCAAAGTAGCAGTCTCACACACATTTGTGTCTTTCCACAATGTCAGACTTTATT
>NW_017733188.1:156756-157504 GCF_001890085.2 Hipposideros armiger | reverse complement strand
CACCTTTAAGGTAGAAATCTGTGCCTCCCCAGCTTAGACTTGCCTTATTATCTCAGGGTGGCACAAGGACAACTTTCACCACCTTGCTAGCAAGATGGAGGAGAATGAAGGGAGTTCATCTGGAATTGCTTTGGAATGACTTCAAAGATAGGAGACAGGGAAAATCTTTTGTTTTCTTGGAAACCAAACCAAACCAAACCAAAACAAAACAAAAACAACAAATTAAAAATAAATAGGCAAAGAAAGTAAATAAATACATGAGTGTACATATGTTATAAATCAGAGGTTGGCAGCTTTTTTAGCTTTGAGAATCAATGGGATGATAGAATACCTGGGGTACCAATGGGCAGGCCTAAAGCTGGGGGGAAGAAGGTAGAAAGGAAAGGAAGAAAGGAAGAAGGGCAAAAAAGAGTGTGATAGTTGGACGAGCAGAAGGGGAAAAGTGGAGTGCACAAGGAGGTGGGTACAGTGAGAGTGAAGGAATGCTGGTAGCCATGACTCGGGCACCACATGGACCTGGCTAGAGGTAGACAGTGCAATGCTGATTTGGTTCAGAAGGCTTCCTGGAGGAAGGAGCCCTGAACGACATAGGCAGTGAGCCAGGCTTGAGGAGAGCCAGTAGAATTGCTTTGAATGAGTCAGGGCAGAAGCTGGACTGAGGAGGAAGGCCAGGGAAAGGGGCTTAGTCTTTGAAGAAATGGAGGGAGCTGGAAACAGTGTGGGAGGTGGGGTGACTTGATGAGCAGAA
>NW_017733188.1:147148-155896 GCF_001890085.2 Hipposideros armiger | reverse complement strand
GACCAAAAGTTTGGGTTTAAATAGGTAAAGGAAATTAAAGGCAGGAGGAACGCACCATGAACAAAGCCACAGGGATGGCGTTTAGCATGAGATGTGGGAGACACTGATTAGAATTTTAAGATCCTCTACTTCCTGAGAGTGGATATAGATCAACAGTATTAGGGGCTGCCATGAAGTCAAGTTGGATGAGGACTGCAGAGGCCATTTGGCTGGAAGAGGTCGTTGATGAGCTCTTTAACAAAGGATAGTAATGAAAGCATTTGTCTCCCTGCATCTATCCTAGCATACCAGTATCTTTTGGTCTTTTTCCCTTCTACTCTGAGGCTCTCTTCCTTTTTCTGGCAGGACATGGAACAAAGGCACCAGCAAAAACTAAAGATGCAAGCTGAGATTAAGCGTATCAATGATGAGAACCAGAAACAGAAAGCAGAGCTGCTGGCTCAGGAGAAGCTGGCAGACCAGAGGTTGATGGAGTTCACCAAGAAGAAGATGGTAGGACCTAGTTTCTGATGCCTGGGACTTCTGGCCAAGAATGGAATGTCTGTCACAGGGAGAGGCAGGCCTGAGAACTGAGGGGACTTCAACACAAGGCAGCCTTGTCTTCATTCTAGTATAAAATTCATGTCCTTAGTTCAAGGGTCTGGCTTCTTTTCCTTTTCATCTTAGCCAGTCTACTTGTTCATTAAGAGAGTAGCCTGGAAAGGCACCCAAATTAGGGTGCTATTATCCTTGTTAACACCTTTGATTAGAAGTTGGAATGAGGGTCAGATGGAGGCAGGGAAGAAAAATGAAACGACGGATGAAAGTAAAGTTTTCTATGGGTTCCTCATGAGGATAATTATATCCTCAGTAATCATGAGTCAGGTTCCCCATAAATTTCTTGTGAAAATTCCATAATTTTTTTGTGAAAATCCCTATATTGGGAATCCTGTACTGGGTGCTAGACTGAGAAAATAGACCCTTCCCCACCTATCACTGTAGATCCTGTAGGAACAAATGCACCATAGTGCGGAGGGCAATGCCTGCAAAAGTTACTGGGGGATGCAGCTTAGGAATGTGCAGGGTCATTCTGGGGCAACATGGGGTAATGGAATGATTGGGTGTTTGAGGAATGATGGCAGGCCAAAAAAAAAATAAAAAGCTTTAAGCACAGTTTAGATGGAGTAAACATGGATTTATGTGAAAAGACAAAGAAGGCCTCAAAGTGGCAGGATATTTATTTAATTCTATGTGTGTTGGTCCTGTCTCCCCTCTAGTTTTGAGGTTCCATGATGATAGAGGGCACATCGTAGTTCTCTGTAGTAGTGAGTTTTAATTATGGACAAGGGGAGGGTGTGGGTATAATTTGAAAAGGCATATGTGATATATCTACATACTCCCAATGCAAACCACAGAAAGTGAAGCTCAACAAAGGTTATTTATTGGCTTTGGTATTCTTATTGGATGCCAGGATATNGACTCTCCCAACCTGAGACTCTTGGCTCCCTCATTGGATGGGATATCTGAAGAACAGTGGCTTGTTGTCCAACTTGCACATCTCTCACCCTCTGCGTTGACCGCTTAGCTCACAAGTATGGCTTGGTGATGTGCTTACTGTGTGTCAGTGGTAAGACTGAGGTATTAAACCTGGCCCTTCCAGGAGCTCCCAGCCTCCCTAGGGAGACCATTAACCTCATTTGGAAAAGTTAAAGAATGATACACACGACTGTTGATTCAGCTTCATGCAAGGCTGAGAGGAGGAATGCCTCGGTCCGGGCTTTGAAGCTTTTCTCGGAGAACAAAATGGATAAAGGGGGATATTCTAGGCTGGGAGGTAGAGGAAGAACCTGGACAAAGGGGCAAAGGGCATGTGGTTGTCAGTTTCGGGAGACAGACAAAAGAGCTGGCCCTGTCTGGAATAGGGCTTCTAATTGCTGAGTCATCTCCATCATAAGGCCTCCCAAGGGTGAGGCTGGGGGAGAGGGGAATTGAGGTATGTGTGTCAGCTGGAATGGTCCCCAGTGAGGGGTGGTGGTGAGAGTGAAGGGGGTGTGCCCTCCTCCACGTTCCAGGCTGCGGGCTCTTTTTTTCTCCTGCACTGACGCAGGCAGTGCAGGAGCACAGGAGCACTCCTCTTCTCCTTAGCATAACCGAGGAACCTAGCTGACTCAGCCCTCCAGGAACGATGGCAGCGTTGAGGCTATGCTGGTCCTTGAGGCAGAGATAACCTGGTGATAGGATGTTTGTGTGTCCCTCAAACTGGGTGGTTGGACAACCTTACAGAGAAGGCTGCGTATGAGAAGGTGGGATGTTCACTGGGGTGAGTGATGGCCAGATGGCCACAGCTTCCAGCAATGGGACACAGCAGACTGCTGGTACCCTCCTCTGCTGGCCCAAGAACACCCCAAACCCAAGCCCCTGACTCATGCTGCCCCGGACTCTCTGCCTGCCCTCCCTACCCCTAGGCAACTCATTGGTCCTTCAGAAGAATATGGGGCATTTCCAACCCAGAGTGTCTGTGTAGCCAGAGATAGTCTTCGCTTTAGCCCTACTCCAGCTCTGTGGCTGGAAGGCCCCCTGCACTCAGGCACTGGTCTCCATCCTGGAAAGCTAAGGCACATCACACAGTTCTTCCACCAGCCAGCCTGACCCTGAGCAGCTCCTCTTTGATGTCCTCGCCATAAAAGGATACCCCAGAGAGAGAGGCCCCGTGGCCTCTGACCTGGCTTGTGCGATTTACGTCTGTGGGACGATCACAGAGTTTGTCAATCACTCCTTTGGAGTGGCTGATGTGTTGCCCTTCTGTATCTGACCATGACACTGTGCCTCTGCTTGGAAAGACAGCATCGGAGGCTCCACCTAGGAAATCTCTGTGGAACTCTGAATGCCACAGGAGTGGGCATGAGGTAGGTGGCATTCGGAGGATGTTGGAGTCATGGGCAGCCCCCCACAGCCACTGAGACAGCTCCAGCACTCCCCACCATATCAACTTTGTGTACTTTCTAGAACCACATAGGCAGGATTCAGGCCAGCTGGTGGAGAAGCTAACCAGGTCAGGATGGACTGGAGCAATTTGGGCTGAGGATGCTATGGGAGGACCTCTCTGCCCCGGAGATATCTTACAGCCCTTCCATCCTCAGATTCATATTGAAGGATCTGGAATGTGATTCTGGATCTGGTTATAGGCATGGACCAGCTGTCCTTGGTGGGAATGGGGCGGGGCAGAGGAAACTTGTTTTTCTTTCTCAAATCAATTCACCTTCAAATGATTAGGTTACATCATATGAAATTACTTATTTTTGACCATTTAAAAAATTTATAAAAATGGCCATTTTCATATGATTCAACCCAATACATTGTTCAGCTTCCACCTGTTTTGTTCCTTTAAAGCTCTGTTCCCTGATAATTAAGGGCCAATTAATTCTTGACTTCATCCTAAAATTTGCTCTACTTTCTGTGTTTCCAGTTTTGGTAAACAGCATTTCCATCTGCCTAGTTACTCAGGTCAGACACCCCTGTGTCATCCCTCACCCTTTCCCTATAACCAATACTGAGTCCTGTCTCTCCCAGCTCTTACATATTTCTTGAATGTACCCACTTCTCCCAGCACCCCTACTCCCAATTCCAAACTATCGTCGTGTCTTGCTAGGATCACTGCAGTCACTTCATCTTTCTGCTTCCACTCACTTCCTCTTCAACCCATTCTCCACACAGCCACCAGAGTGAGCTTTTAAAAATGCAAGTCTGGGGCTGGCTGAGTGGTGCATTGGTTAAGAGCTGGCTTGGGACGCCAGAGGGCCCCAGTTCGGATGCCACATATGAGGGCCAGTGACACTGCCCTTTACAGCTAAGATGCTGAACAACAGCTCAACCTGGAGCTGGGCTGCCGTGAGTCGCNAGGTTTGGAGGCAAGGTCTAACACAGAGGTGGGGGTGAAGGCTGAGGCAATGGGAGGTCCACAGAAAGAGGGATGGAGCGAGAAGAATGAAGCCTTGAGATTGAACTTGGAGATGGGTCACCACCTGGGGGAAGAGGCAAGGAGCCCAGGAAGCAACAAATAGAGAAGCAGTTGGAGAACCAGGCCTTGCCTCAGAGTCCTAGAATCCATGTGCGTGTGTTAATATTGACAGCAAGCCTCATTACTAATAGTGATATTAGTAAGAACAAGATGCACCTGAAACACAAGTTTGGCAGGGTCTCTGAGTCAGGCCTGGTTGGGGACAAGCTGCCAGAATCCTCAGGGCCACCTTCCTGCCTTTTCTCATGTACCTGCTCTCAGCTCCTGGCACTCAGGCCACCGCTGCTGTCCTCTTAGCCCAGTGTCCATTGTGGTGCCCCCTGGAACACGCACCCTGGCAGTCCCTTCTAGGTATCCAGTCCTTCCTGAAGGGTCTCCTCACAGCTCTCCCAAAGCTGAGGGGGGACCCACCCAGAGGGGGCACAAACATTTTTGGGAGAATCAGCTTGCTCTTGGAACTCAGCTCCTTCAGACCAATCCAGGCCCTACTTCCCCCCTGTCCCCTCCTGCCAGTCCCCACAGACACCACCTGGTCTGTGTACCCTCCCCTGTCTCCTGCCTGGATGCCACCCTAAGCCTTGTGGCTAATTCCTGCCGTGACTCTTATGAACTGGCTCCATGGCTCTCCACACGCTGGGATGCAGCCACAATCCCAGCTCCAGCCCCACCTGCCTCAGCTCCTTTGCGAAGGCTGTTTGCCTTGTCTGTCTCTGTCTCTGTCTCTGTCTCTGTCTCTGTCTCTGTCTCTGTCCCTGACTCTGTCCCTGACTCTGACTCTGACTCTGTCTCGGCCACTATCTCTGACTCTGTCTTTTTCTCATTCTCTCTCATCCTCTTTCTCAGCCTGCATAGATTCTTCACAAAGGCACTTCCAAATCCTGTTCTATTGTCCCAGTCTGTACCCTGCTCCCAGATCAGGGGAAATGGTGGTTACTCTGTTATCTTTGCCCTGTCCTGGGGATATCATCCTGTTATCCTCCTGCCTCCCTCAGACTAGGTTTCAACTGAGGGCAAGGCTATGTAACCTTCTTTCTCAACAGCTACTCTCTTCGAGAGCTCTGAACCTCTCCCTGAGCTGATCTTCCCTCAAATTAGTGTGATGGATAAAGATTGCATTAGAGATTTCCCTCCCCCAACTTGGAGAGCTATGATTAATTCAGGGACACATGATGAAAAAAGCCACACATATCCCCCCAATCCTTCTTCAAAGGGTGTCATGTGAAAATTGCCCTCCCAGAGAGGGCTTGGCAGCCAATGAGCAGAGTCAGGTGGTACCCGGGAAAGATCCCACTGGTGCTCTGGGCCTCCCGACCCAGGGCAGGGGGCCACTCAGGCAGGGCTCTGCTGAACAGGTCACAGTGCCCTGTTCCTTGAACAACATGCTCTTTAGAGAGCTCTTTTCTGCACAGCATGCAGGCTACTCATTCACAATTTATTAAGGACTCGAGGAAAGGCCATCTTTGTGATCACCGCCATTAAAAAATTGAGCAACAGGTTCTTGGTTAGGAGCCTAACCTGCTATTATAACATTGTTCCTGTGGGGAAATCTGATGCCTTCCTTTTGACACCTATCAGCCTTTCCAGGAATGTAGAACACAGTTGGAGAAAGTGAGAAATGGGGATGGGGATAACTTCCCATCTGGCTCCCCCACCTCTCTGTCTATCCATTTAGATCAATATGCCAACAACACATAAATTTATACACCCAGGCCAGACCTCGGTCCTACATTCCACAGTCACTTACCATATTTAAGAAACATCTCAAACTTAGCAGGCCCCAAACACTGCCTCTGATCCTCCCTAAGCCTGTTCAACCCACTGTCTGCTGGGTTTCATTTGATGACAATTCCCTTTCCTTAGTTCCTTTCTCTCCCCATTTTCCCCACTACGTCCAGCCTGTCAGGAAGTCCTGTTGGTTCTACCTTCAGACTCGATCCANGAGGAGTTTGAGTGTGGAACCCATAAGTTCCTCACTCTCATCCATCCTGACCGCTCCTTCTGCAGAGTGGAAGCCTGGCGGGGTGCTGGGGGGTGGGGAGGCCTCACTCCAGACCAGAGGTCTCTTCTCCATCCTAGGCCACTGCCCAGGTGACCCCCCCACCCCAATTCCCTCTCCCTCCCATACTCTGAGAGATATACTGGCAAATCACACCAAGGTTACCTAGAAGAAGCTCATTTCCAACATCATAGAAATCTAGAGTCCCAGAAAAGGCTAAGTTATTCTTGACTTGACTGGCTTTAAATAGCTTAGACCTTCCTCTGTCTTAGCGCCTACCCTCCGAGCTGGGATGTTCTCCTTGCAGTGCAAGTTCTGCATGCCTTCCTGCATTCTTCACACCCTGTTGGGAGAAGGGTAACTATCATCTCAATCCCTTTTGATGACTTTGAGGCTGGGATAGGAATAGGGTTGAGATTTGGGGTGGTTTTCTCAGGAGACGCCTGGAAAGAGGAATCAAGGGGGTGGATGGGGGTGGGAAGCAGAAAAAACTGCCCAGAGCTAAGTTTTTCTGCATGGCTCCTGGGGGAAGACTGTCCCTGGGCTAGTGGAGGTGAGCACCAAATCCTAGAATCTCAAAGCTGGACGGGACGTCAAGCACCCTCTTGTGTTTGAATCTCCTTTGTGATCTCTAATCAAGTGGCTGGACAGTCTGAGCTTGTACACCTGAGATTCAGGGTGCTCATTGCCTCATAAAGCAACCCAAACCATCTCCGATCAGCCCTGATGCTCAGAAAGTTCTTAATATTGAGTCAATATATAATATATCTTCCTGTGCATCCACTGTGAGGCCCCAGCTCTTTGGGACTACACTAAACAAGTCCAGGCTCTTTTTATACAAATCCCCTTCAGATAGCTCCTCCCCCAGCTCCTGTACAGACTGCCCCATGCGGGCAAGTGTCCAAAGTTCTGGAAACACAGGACTCTTCTGAGAAATTTTTTTTTGGGAGGGGAGGGAGGTGAGTGTGTTGTCAGAGAGTGGAAGACAGGGAAAGCGGGGAACCTTCCACTTCATCCATTGGGCTGGGCATGTTGCTCTCCAATCCTGACCGAGCTGTGTTGCTTCTGAGCCCTGCTCCCTCTCGCACCACCTTCCCCACACTCCTTCCCCTCTCCCAGTGTCCAGGCAACAGAAAACAAACATGGAGAGCTGGTCGGGACAGGCTTAGTGAGGAAGGCTCTGAAGCAGACACACAACCGGCTTAGCTCTGCTGCCTGCCGGCTCCCTCATACCTTCCCTGGCAACTGCCAGGCAGGCAAGGCAGGCCTGGGGCTGCCCTGGGGGCTGAGGGTGACCACTGTTCTCCTCTGTGCATATGTGTTGGGAACGCCAGATGGCAGGATCAACGGCAAATTTTATTTCTATAAATTTAAGGGTCAGAGTCCCAGGGACATATGAATTAATCCATCGCAAGGTCTCTCTCTGCACATACAAACATACACATGGTCCTGGAAGATGGATCTTAGTTGCCTAGTCCATCCCAGAGGCCTGGCTCTGATCCCAGTGAGTGCTCTGGTGGATTGGGTAGAAGGTCCCCAAGGTTCAGTTCTCAAGGGTCTTCCCTCCTCAGTCCAAAAATAACCATCAGCTGTCTCTCTTGATTTCCCTCTCTTCTCTGTGCTCTCTAGTAGGACCCTGGCTTATTTCCCAAGGATCAAAGTATTACCTCTGGCCACCTCTCTCCACTCTCAGTTCTCCCAGTACGTCCTTCAGATCTCTGTTTAAATGTCCTTTCCATCAGGTCAGAAGCCCAGCTTTGATTACCACAGCTCCTCATTCTGGGATGAGGGTTTGGCGCCCTTTCCCTTGTTGTCTGTCTCCCCCACCAGACTGGGGCTCTAAAAGGACAGGCACTGTTTCATTAATCACTGTTTCCCAGGGCCTATTGCAAAGCCAGCCCATTTGCTGAATGGATGAAGGTTCTGCAGGATATGGTCGATCGTGGTGAGGCGAAGATCTCTTTGATCTCCAGGGTCTCTTAATTCTTCTTCAGGTCTGTCATCAGGAATTCACATCTTTACAAGAAATTCTTCTTCCCTTCACTGTTTCCTTGAAAACAGTTCAGTTCATAACATTTATTCAACCACCCTTTGCTTTGCTATGGCGCTCTGCTGACACAGCAGTGGGTTAGGCCACTCCTTTCAGTGATGGGGACCATTTCAGTGCAGTTTGCTCTTACGCGTCTGGGTCAGCTCTAGGATATCACTCAATGGGAGAGAGGCGGGCATATTCAGGCTCCCTCCTGGCATCACCCCTTCTTCTGAGGCGGACCGGTAAGAGTTTCCAAGGCTCGGGAAGCCCGAGTCCCTGGGTCACATGTGTCTGAAATTCTTGCCTGCCAGCCCAGATCTGGACCTCAGTCCCTAACTCCAACCCAGATCCTGAAACAACTCCATGCACGGCTCTCATCTCTCTCTCGCTAACTCGAGCCCTTCCTCGGCTGAACTCAACACTCTCCTGTTACACCACCTGTACCACCTCTAGGACCCCGCTCTTCTTGTCTAAGCACGGCCTTGCCGGGTAGCCCTCCAGGTGAGGACTATCTGGGGGTAGTCCTCCAGCCCCAAAACCTTCACGGAGAGCTGGGTAGAAAGGCAGCAGCCGCAGCAGCTCCCTAGCTTCTCTGTGACTGTGTCCTTGTCTGTCCTCCCTGAGACTTACCATGTTGCCCATTCCATGCTGTTCATGAGTCCTCCTCCCAGACCCTTCCTCAGAGGCTTTCTCTGCATGGCCATTCAAGGGTCTGCTGCTCGC
>NW_017733188.1:138997-145513 GCF_001890085.2 Hipposideros armiger | reverse complement strand
CATTCTCAAGCATAGCTGTAAATGAGATTAAAACCCTATTATCATAAACGGATCCTGGCGATCAACCCTAACCTCAGTTCTAGCTGTTATTGCAACCCTAATTTCAGCCTTAATTTCCATCCCAACCTGAAATCTGACCTCAACCTCATTCATAATTCCAACTAAATAACCCCACCCAGCCTTTACCCCAACTTTAATCAAGCCATTACCCCAACTCTAACATTAGCTGAAATCTAGAACCCAATTAAACTGCAACCATACACTTCAGTTCAACCATAGCCTTACTCCTTTCTTTTCAGTCTCCCTCATCCTGGTCCCACCTATTCTCCCCGCCACCCATCACTGACTTTCATGCTTTTTTCTAATGGGTGGGTCCACTAACCCACAGGGACACCAAGCCCTTTTCTTGGACCACTCTGGACTGACAATCAGGATGCCTAGGTGTCCCCCGCTTAGGCCCCGGCAGCATCACCTGGACTGAATCCTTACGTTTCTTCAGGCATCTGTTCCCCATCTGTAAAGTGGGCATAATGACCCCTGACCTCCAGAGTGTGCAGGGCAATCCCATAAACCCCAAAAGAAATAAGGAAATGAGGGTATTCATTGTGTACACTTGATGGGGTCCCAGAGCACCCTGTTATTGTTGGGAGTGTGGGTGGAGCGGTTTGGAACGTACACACTCCTTGTGCTTCCTTATTGCTCCATCTTATTTTTCCCGGAGGGGTGAGCCCTGGCAGCAGCCCTGAGCTCCATCAGTCTCCCCAAGAATCTTCCCCCCACCTTCCCTGTGCCCACTGTCAGGGATGGCGGGGGGGGTGGGGTGTCTGTTGAACAATGCCACTCATGACCAGACCCATGTCTTCTGGAGCCAAGGGGAGGCTTGAGGCCTGTTCTGGGAACCCCTAGACCAACCAGCAAGGGTTGGCCCCCGCTTCGTCCCTCAGCCAGCCAGGACCCTCCCAGCCCAGTTCCACTTGCCCAGTCCTTGTTGGCTTGGTCCCCCTGAGCAGTCCAGGTTGTGAGGGCCCTTGGTCTCCCTTCCGGTGCGTAGAAGCGAGAACACTAAGCAGTCCCTAAAAGAAGTGCACACGGGGCTTAGCACTTCTCAGCAGAAAGACGGCACATCGCAGTGAGTGGGTGCACGCACACAGACACACCCTTTTCCCTGGCCTTCCTGGTGCTGTTCTCTGCAACATCCCTTCACCCACCCACCTGCTCACCACACTCCCTCTACACACCCTGGTCCTTCTCCCCTCAGGCCTCACAGAACTGGTTTTCGTTCTGTGTGGAAGGTGGGGCTGGATCCTCATAATACCCCCAGCTCCCAGAGATCCCCTACACTCGAGGATGACCTTGCATCAGGTATGGTTGGGGGGGCACAGCTCCAGAGGAGGCAGCCAGGGGAAGACCCTGACCCCACACACGCCTTCCCTCCCTCATGCAGCTCTGGAGGCCCGACTCCCTTTGAAGGGCTGGAGGCCTCAGGGGGAAGGCGGGCTGGGCATCGCTGGGTCTCTTTCATCTGCCTGGGCCTTCCCTCCAGCCCCATTGTCTCCTTCCCTGGTGCCCTTTCCTACAGTCCTGGGGGGTGGGGTGGGGGTGGGCGGTAGGTGTGTCCCTTAGAGGATCACAAATAGGAGCGGGCAAGACTTGGAGGAAACTGTGCCAGACCTCTGTGCCCTGTGGTCAGTGTTAACCCTTCAAGGCCTGGACAACCCACTTCCCCAAGCCTGGCTTCTCCTGCCTTTTCCATTTCCCTTGGGGAAGAAGGCAACAAACCTGAGTGGTGAGAGGAGCTCTGTGGACATCATAAAATGGGGTGACTGTTGTCACCGGAGGACGGGGCCAGGAGGAAGTAGAAATTTAACAGGTGCCTAATTACAAGTCCCACTGGCCGCCCTGCCCCACTCTCAGGATAGGGAAGAGCTTGGGTGACAGCTGGGTAATGCCTGGGTAGGCCACTCTGTCACCCCGCTAATTAGGGTTTTTGGGGACTCCTCCCCAGGGCGGGATCAGGCCCCCTCCCTCCTTAGAAATAACTCCGGCTGCTCCCCAGGTGCTCACTGCACCTTTCTGCCTCCCCNCGCTTTTCTCTTTTATTCCAGAGGGTCAGATAGGGGAAACAAGGGACCGGCAAGGATGACCTCTCCGAATGTTTCCAGACCATTTCATCATCCTTCTTCCTCCTGCCCTCATCTACCCGTTCCTGACTTCTTCTCTCTCCCAGATGTATGCCTTCCCTCTCAACAACCAGGAAGCGTTTCAGAGTCATACTCTGGGGTAGAAAGACCTTCAAGGTCATCTAACCTAGCCCCCCTTTTAATGGAAAGAGGATTGAAATTTATTGGTGCTTTCTGATATTTTCTCATATTTAATCGTTACTTTAGTCCTATGAAGTTGTGCACTATCCCATTATATACAGATGAAGAAATTGAGGCTGAGAGGGATTAGGTATGTTGATCAAGGTTTTGATCCAAGCATATTTGACTCTAGGACATCAAGCTGTTTCTCTGATATATGTGAATCCCTTCTACAGCATTCCTGACAAAGGTTAGTCTAACCTCTTCTTGAATACCTCCAGTGGCATTGCCCTACTTGCCAGCACAGTCCATTTAGCCTCTGACTATCAGAGATATGCTCCTTCTATTGAATCCAATTTTGGTTCCCATAGAACTTTTATCCTTTGGTCCAAGTTCTACTCTTAGGGAGCCCTAAACATCATATTTCCAATCCCTCTGCCTCTATTGGGCCAAGTGGTTGTACTCCATACACGATGGCTGCAACAGGCACACAACTGCACCTGTGTCTGGTCCAGGGATTGAGGGTCTTCTGAAGAGCGTGTTACTTCAGGGTCACTCAGTTCCACCTACTTCTGCTCAGTCATCTGCCTGTTGGGAGCCCAAGCACTTCCTTCCTTCTTCGCCTCTTTTTCCCTTAAGGAGGAGTTGGGCTTCCTAATTCTTCCTGCTTCTATCCCGGGGCCACATGAATTATGGGGTATGGATGGACCTCAAAGTATCTGGGTTTCAGTTTTCTTAACTGAGGAAGCCCAGAAGCCCTGCTTTGGTTATAAATAAATCGGAAGCCCTTGCAGTTGCCTTGGGCATTTGCAGAAGGATAATGGCATTGCTGGCTTTGCCTTGATAGAGCTGTGGAAGAAAAAGGAGAGACAACGGTGGGATGGAGGGAGCCAGGGACAAATGTCTTAGGGTGGGGATGAGGGCTTCTTGGGATGGGTGGGGATACAGGGGGTGAGGGGGTGAAACAGTAAGGGGAGCAAGGAATTGAAGAAACCATCCATCCCTTCATTTATTTACACACGTTTATGAGCACCTATCAGATGACTTCTTAGATAGTTAGATCTTCGGTAGGACACTGGACCTGGCACTCTTTTGCCCGAAGGCAGGACTGAATAGGATGACTTGGAGAGGGCCCTCCCAGCCTGAGGAACCTCCTGCAAGGCTCAACCTCCTGTAAGGCGGCGAGGGAAGGAGGCAGCCAGCTGACCCTTTAACAGGTTGTATAAATGATGTCACCTTCCCCATTCCAGGAACCAGGGAGCCATGCTCAGACAGCCTTCATTTAAAGGGTGAGAACAGCGAGACTCTGGCAAGAAAAGCTCATTAAAAAGCAGCAAGAGAGATTTTAGAGAGACTCTGGAAACAGCTTCCTGTTAGAGTGACTCACCAGGGAAGCTGGGGTGGTTCCCCCGCTCCAGGCTGGATGGCAGTCATGATCATCACAGTCACCACCGCTGGGTATAAAAGGAGGGGAGTTTCTGCTCCTAGGGTTTTGCTTCAGGGACTCCTTGGTCTTTTGTCATTTCTCCTGCATGAAACTTGGTCAGAGTTAGAGGGAGACACTGATAGTGGTGAATGTTTAACAGTGGCTTTGGGAGCAGGGTGGGGGTGGATAGGAGGCAGGAAAGCCTAGATTTGTGGCATTTGCCATTTCTGTGATGTAACTTCTCTACCGTAGCTGATTTCAGGCTACCAACATGATGCCCCTGGTGTGGAGTCTGGAAAATGAGCAGTAGCACCCCACTGTAAAGTATTTCCATGGTACAGATACTGTAGAAGTCAATAATCTCGAGAGCTGAGACAAGAGTAAACTAGGGTAAGGTAATTAGGAAATGATGAGTTTCAAATACTGATCTTCTTTGTTTTTATATAACTTATTTAATTGCAAAATTATATAATTTAATATTTTTAATTGGGGAATTGGACGAGGGGAACAGTGTTGGGGAATTGAGGAGGGGGACTGGCCAAGTTGTTGTTCTTTAATCTTAGTTGTGGAGGGTGCTTGTGACCTCAAAGCTCAAGGTGCAGTGTTACAATCTTAGTTGCGGGTGGGCGTAACCACCATCCCATGGGGGAGTCAGCCAGCAGCCTTGTTAAGAGTGCATGCTGTATCCACTGAGCATCCAGGTGGCAGCTCAGCTCAAGGTGCCAAGTTCAGTCTTCATTGCAGGTGGGCGTAGTCCACCATCAAACAGGCAGTCTTGTTGTTAGGAGCACGTGCTCTCACCAGCTGAGCCATCCTGCCACCTGTTGGCAGCTCGGCGGCAGCTCAGCTCGGGCGCAGCGTCACTGGCCCATGTGGGAATCGAACTGGCGGCCCTGTTGCTCAGAGCGCGCGCTCTTAAGCTAACTCTTAACCAACTGAGCCACTCGGCCAGCCCTATAATTTACCTTTTAATAATGGCTTAATTTAACAACTGCTTTGCAAAACTTAAGTGGACCATGCCACCAGGCCAGCAGAAGGCTGTGTGCACACATGCTGCCTCAGGAGAGAGGATCTCAAGTACAGTCATGATTTTTCTGTTTTTTCATAGAGACACAAACAGCACAAAGTCAGTTGTCTCCATTCTACTTCCCACTTACGCCTTTTGTGTCTCTCCCCAGCCTTGTGAGAGCTGAATTCTAGTTCCTTTGGTCACTGAAAAATTATTTAGATAATTTATGTCCTTGGTAACCACTAGCAACCTAACTTGACATCCAGCCCTGGAAAATCTATTCAAGAGACATTCTGAGTCCTTCCTGATGCAGTTCCTTCTCTGATCTCTTCCTCATGGTTTAGGAAGTCATCCTCTAGTCATCTCTTAATCCCCAAATTCTCAAGACCATGAGTGGTATGGAGTCCCAATGAAGTTCCTTCTATGTGCTCCTATTAGAGTAATTATTAGCATGCGTGCTGCCCAATTACAGTTTAGTTACTCTAGGCTCAGTTAGATTGGGGTGAGTCTAGGGAGGGATGAATATTTTTTTCCTGCCTCACTGGAAACAGGAATTTTGAGAATTACCCAGTCACTCCTTAGGCAGTGGCCTATCTAGATGCAAGGAACTGAATCCCAACTTTAGCCCTGTCCCCTGTGCTTCCCAGGGAGCCTCCTGGTGAGAGCCTGAGACACCTTTGCTCTGGAGTTTATATTGCATCCAGCTAGTGTATCTGGAGTAATCATTTCATTTAATCCTGGTGTATGGAAACAAGGCTGATTCCATTCATTTCCTTGTACTAGCTAGATTAGGAAGAAAGTGCTGAACAGAGAGAATGTTGAAAGACATGGGACTGTGCAGGCAAGATGGGGAGAATGGCTGCTTTGGGAAATCTGGAAGAACTTGGGTGTGGTTCACCGTTCCTGCCAGTGGGCAGTGGACAANACGATTGAAATATTTCAGACGCTTGGACCAAGAATTTTATGATTAGAGAATTGGAAAGTAGCACCTGGAAGTGTTGAAGGAATTGGGGATTGTTGGGATTATTTACCCTGAAGCATGAAAGGTGTAAGAAAAAGAATAAATCTGGTCCCTTCTATCCCTGGGCCCACAATCCCCCCCTCTCAAGTTAGAGATTAAACTGAAGCAGGGAGGTTCAGGAGAGATGGCAAGAAGAACTTCAAACACTAATGGTTGTGAGTCACTGGAGCAGGGCTTTAAGGGATGTCTTTACCATTCATTTGACAAATTTGTACTAAGCACCTAAATTCAGGGCTCTGTGCTGCGGGCTATGGGATACATTGGAGATGAATAAAACATTGTTCTTGTCCATTCATGTAGGAAGGATGCTAGAGACTCATTTGGATGAACCTCATATGTAGATATCCATGCCTCCTGCCTCGCCAGCTCTTTATCCTTTTATTTTTGCTCTTTCTGTTGGCTCAATGATAAGTGGAAGCTACGTGTTCACATCTCTCACTGTCCCTGCCTCCTCCTCCACTCCCAAAGCAGTCAGCAGTCACAGCTGCTCTGGTTTCTATTAGGCACGATCTGCCACCACCAGAGCTGGCCTCTGGGGTGTTCTCCTGGTTCTAACTGTGCCGGCCTAACTGGGAACGACTCCTTTCTTGCTTTGGTTCAGACTCCATAAGATCAGGACATTTCAAACAGAAACAAACCAAATAAAATTTGAATTGGGGTGTTGGGATACAAAATTACTGAAATTATACTCAGATAAGTAGAGGTTGAGTGGTGCAGCCTGGTTTCCTTGGTCTAGATGCTCTAGGTCCTTCTTGGTATG
>NW_017733188.1:122603-129347 GCF_001890085.2 Hipposideros armiger | reverse complement strand
GAGCCCTTGTAGAAAAAAATTAGCCAAGTTCATAGGTTGAAAACAAAGCTAGCATTTCACCAGATTTGCTGCTGGTGAAAATGCGGGTCTGTAGGGCCTGGCAGATCCCAAGGCCTACTAGTGAGACCATCTCGACATGGCCTGGACATGATTGGGGTGGTTATAGGTTACATGAATCAAGGTCTTGCTTCAGAGATGGAGGTTGTGTAGCCACCTCTGAGCAGATGAAAATGATTTGGGAGAGAATTTCGGCATTCTGCCCTCAGGGTTGCCCCCCTCCAGGAATTCTTATAATTGGCCCATGATGTGGAAGAGAGGTTCAATTTCTTCTCTCTGGATTCCTAAGAAGCTCTGCACAAGCTTCCTCAGGTTTCAGGATTGGCCTGACTCATCAGCAGGAACCTTGTTCCTAGAAGTTGGACATTCCTGACAGCTAGGCCAACAGCTGGCTGTGAGGCTAGCTGGCCACATCTGGGCATATTTTATAAACTCACCACTGGTCTCAGTCAGGAATGGCAGTGGGGATAATTACAGGGAAAAGGTCCCTGGAAAAAGGAGACTGGTGGGTTCAGGCATGATAGTGGTGGCAGAGCCATCAGGGGACTGTGTAAGCTCAGCTTGCAGGGTGGGTGGGGCCTTGAGACAAAGAAGAGAGAAAAATCTGAATTCTTTTGACAGTTTAGTGAGCCTGCCAGCTCAGGAAAAACCAGTCTCAGTCTTGCTGCTAGAGGTTGGACCTTTGGGTAGGTAGTGATTTCTCCTAGGGTGGCTTCTGGTTTCCCTCCTAGGTCTCAGAGGGGAAATGATCTTTGTACACCCCTCCAAGCAAGGGGTGTCTAGGAAGCTGCAAAGGGGAGAGTGGTGCTGGGGAAATCTGGGGATGAGTAGAAAGTGCTGTTTGGTGCATTGCCTCTGTTGATGTAAAGATGTGAGAAGCCTGCAGGAAAAAAAAGGGTCTAAGCTGCTGGTTTTGTTGTATGGGTCCCTGATGGCTTCCCATCTCCCTTTCTTTTGCCTCCTGGGTCTTCCTGTCCTTGCAGTATAGAATGGGCTGGTATAGACTGGAAAATCCAGTGATTGGGCCCTACTTTGGAGCATTGAATCAGGTCTGCAGGCAGCAGCCTCCTAAGCACATGTCTCCTGGCTTCTGGCTGGGCTCCATGCCCCACCTGCCCACATGTGCCTGCTGCCTGCGTCAGGCCCTGCTCTGGCGTTGAGGCTCTTAGAAACTTTGCACCTGCCACAGAAGCGGCTCCAGCTGGCCATGCATGACTCAGTAGCCTGCTCTGGTGGCTGAGGCAGGCTGGCTGTTCCTGACTCAGTGGGGTGCAGGGATGTCCTCTGGCACCCCTGAAAACCTCACAATCCACATCTGTTACTTGGGTCACAGCCGGGCATTAATTGGTCTCAGTAAAAGCACTTTGATTAGGCTCAGATGAAAGGGGCTCAGAGAGTTCAAACCAGACAGGGCTTTTGGGATGAAGAAGGGNTTTCTCTCCCCATTTTCCCCACTACGTCCAGCCTGTCAGGAAGTCCTGTTGGTTCTACCTTCAGACTCGATCCAAAGTCCAACCCTCCTCTCCTCCCCTGTGGTTATTCACCGGCTCCCAGCCACCATCGTCTCTTACCTGGGGTATAGCCGCAGGGTCCCAGCTGATGTCCCTGATTCCTCCCT
Source organism: Hipposideros armiger (assembly GCF_001890085.2). Taxonomy (NCBI): domain Eukaryota; kingdom Metazoa; phylum Chordata; class Mammalia; order Chiroptera; family Hipposideridae; genus Hipposideros; species Hipposideros armiger. Next base: position 127,672 of record NW_017733188.1, on the reverse strand, counting down.
TGCCCACCTGCACTTTATTCTCAACGGAGAAGCCAGAGTGATACCTAAATCATTTTTCTGCTCAAAACCTTGAAGTGGCTTCCCATTTTGCTCACAGCCAACGTCAAGTTCCTTACATTGGTCCTCTAGGCCTTCCATGTCACCTCAGGGACCTAACCTACTTCTCCCCCTGGCTCTTTCCACTAGAGCCACACTGGCTTCTAACTTCTTGAACTTTTACAAAGGGCCTTTGCTCTGGCTGTTCTCTTTGCCTAGAATAGCTTTCTTCCAGATTTCCCAATGGCTAGATCCTTATCTCTTTCAAGCCTTTGCTCAACTATTTTCCCCTCACTGAGGTCTTATTTAAGATTTCGGTGCCCTTTCTGCCTGCACTCCTTATTGCCCCCTTAGTCCCCCCTATTTTTCTTTAATCCATAGCATGTATCCCATTCTAACATGCTATATAATTTATTTGTTATGATTATTAATGAACTCCTCCTGCCTCCTGCACTGTAAGCTCCACAAGAGCAAAGGAGCTTCGTTTCACTCACGCTTACGAGGTCCAACAATTAAGTTTGCGAACTTGTTGCAATGATGTTGCTAACCTTTTTTGATATCAGAGGGATTGTTCATTATGAATTTGTACCAACTGGACAAACAGTTAATCAAGTTTACTATTTGGAAGTNCAGTGAAAAATGAGATTGTGGGTCCCCTTGTTCAAAAGGTATTAAGAATTTTAAAATTGGGCTGGCTGAGTGGCTCAGTTGATTAAGAGCGCGAGCTCTGAGCAACAGGTTTGCTGGTTCGATTCCCACATGGGCCAGTGAGTTGCCTGTATGGGATGGCAGGCTGCACTCCCCTCATCCCTCCCTGCAACTACGATTGAACACCACACCTTGAGCTGAGCAGCCGGGAGCTGCCGACGGGTGGCCGGATGGCTCCGTGTGCAACATGGTTGCTGGGTCGACTCCTGCATGGGATAGTGGACTATGCCTCCCCGCAACTAGACTGAAAGCGGTGACTGGACTTAGCGCTGAGCTTGCGCCCTCCACAACTAAGATTGAAGGACTTGACTTGGAGCTGATAGGTTATGGAAAAACACAATGTTCCCCTTCCCCAATTCCCCAACACCGTTCTCCTCCCCAATTCCCCAATTAAAAAAAAAAAGAATTTCAATACAGTGACAGCACAGCATGAAGCTAAGCATGTGGCCCTTCTAAGTATGCTTGTGACATACAGTTGCGTGTACTGGATGGGCGAGAGCGGGGAAGCATGCACAGAGGCAGCCTTTGAGGCTGATCCCTGAGCCACAAAAGAAGAGGGCCAGAGCGTGGAGATCTGTGTTCTCTGAAACACATCCACTGGAGGAGCCCACCCAGGAGGCTCCTGCAGTGCCTTTCCTTGGCAGGGCCAGCTCAGCCTCGTCCATTCCATAATCTGTGTCCCTCCTCCAGGGTTCAGAGAGAGCAGATTGAAAAGGAGCAGCTGGAGGAGGAGAAAAAGGCCACCGGGCGCTTACAGCATGCCAATGAGCTCCGGCGCCAGGTGCGTGAGAACCAGCAGAAGCAGGTGCAGGACCGGATCACCACCTTCAAGGAGGGCCGGCGCCTCAAGGAGGAGGCCCAGAAGCGGTGTGAGCGTATTCAAGACCTCAAGAAGAGAATGATTGAAGAGCTGAGGTGCGCTGTCATCTGCTACTCCCCAGCTTCTCTCTCCTTCCCCAAGGAGATGGCACGTCAGGCTAGAAAGCTGGGATTCAGGGGTTGAAGGGGTGTTGCCTTCTGAAAGGGGCTCCAGCAGAAAGCCCTGGGACTCGGGTCTTCTGGGCTTTTTGGGAACTACTTGGCAGAATGCTTGAGATTTGACAGAAATATGCTTGGGAATGGTTTGTAAGAGTGGGGTTGGGGGTGTAGGGCCCCAGGTTCTGTAATCCCACCCAGAGCTCACTTCCTGCCACCTCCTCTCTGGTCCCGCCTTCCCCTTACACTTACCCTGTGTTTCCCTGGCAGAGCCACCGGTCTTCCTGAGAAGTACTGCACTGAAGCTGAGCGCAAAGCTAACATCCTACCAGCCACTTCTGTGAACTGAGGGGCACCTCTGAGCCCCTCCGGATGTTTTCAGGGGAAGGTTCCAACGAGTCTCCATGACTGCTGCTAACCTAGACATTTTGTAGCTACAGATTAAACCTATTCTACTTCTCTTAAGGAACAGCCCAGCTTTCTTGTGTGGGGATGTGGCTACTATAGGGTACTGAACATGGAGCAGAACAGGTTACGAGAAACCCAAGTATGGGTGCTGTGGTGTTCAGGGGCCAGGAATGGAAGGATGCTCTCCACGATCATCCTAAGCCAGGTGGTCCCTTTGTTCTCGTGGCTCATGGCCTTTTTTGTTACCCTCTGGGATGCTGTCATCATGTCCGCTTTCAGCATAGTCTAGTCTCTGCCTCCATTACACACCCAGTTCTGAGGCATTTCAGGGCTGAGGCAAGGAGCCAGAGCTGCTCTCAGGGAGGAGCCTGGGTGAGGGCTGTGCTCGGCAGCGTAGGGACGGAGGCACTGGGCTGCCTGAGACAGAGCTCTTACTGAGCTCACACCTCTGACTCAGACCACATCTGTAAAGGGGGTGGTGTCTGAACCTGGGCTTGTCTCAGCCATCTCGTGCCAGAGCCCTTTTAACTCCAGGTAGTGCCACAACACAGACTCCTGCCTGTCCCTCAGCAGGGCATGTCTAGGGCCCCTCTCCTCACCCTGTTGGCCCAGTCCGCTCACCCAAACACAGCTGCCTCACTCACTCAAGTGTCTGACCTCTCCTCAGTCCACCTCACTCCAACCAGTGGGGCTCCCCAAAGCCATCATTATCTGTGTTAGCTTGCTTCACTTTCCCCCCAAATACTTGTTATTCATTCCTCCACTCATTGAAATACTTCTTGAGTACCTATCATGTACTAGGTACCTTCTAGCCACTCAATGAACACAGCAGACCTAGTTCCACCCTCACAGAAACTTTTCACTGTTCCAGTCTGCTTTTACTTTGGTCCCCCCCCCCCAGCTGCTCCCATCAAATTTCTTGTAGCTTTAGAATAGTCTCACCTTTTTTGGGGGGATGACCCTGATTATCAGGTTTCCATTGTGGGCCGAAGTGCTAACTTCTAGGGATGGAGTCATTCCCCATGTGTGTATACCTTGGAGGAACAGGGCTTCCACCCAGCTGCCATTGCTAATGGTGCCCCAGCCTCCAGCCCCCGTGTTTCATTTCTCAAATCGAGCCCAGTAGTGTCTCCGTCAATGGCTCCTACACTAGAGGAGGCAGAGGACAGCTGCTGGGCATGTCCTGGGTTTTTATAATACCAGGTTACAAGGGCCTCCGGCAAGAGTCCTCTTTTCATAGGATTTAGGGAGAGTGGGCAAGCTGCTGCTGCTGTTTCTTCTTCTTCTTCTTCTTCTTCTTCTTCTTCTTCTTCTTCTNCATTCATGGCACACACGAACACAGCCTGGTCACAACCGCCCACTATCAAACACAGGCATGCACTATCACTCAGAGCACTGACACAACCAGGCACATGCTGTCACACACAGGCATACAGCCGCAGACATGCACTGTCACACACAAGACACACAAACACCGCCAAGTCTTCCACTCTTTGGGCAGGGAAAGGGACCCCAGAGGCCATGGTGTCCATCCTCCTGCCTCCAGATAGGAGTACCTCACTTGCCCCAGACAGGTAGCTTTTAACAAGCAGCTTCTCCATCAGAGCATTTAACTGCTCTGTGTTACATGTTTGTATGGGAGTGCATGCACGCACGCACATGCACACACACACACACATCATGCAAATATAAAAGCAGACACCCTACCTGGTCATGGCATGAGTATCCTTACATTACATGTAAGCAGCCATAAATACTCATAAGCACACATGTACATGTGCATACATACTTACATGCATACACAATCATGCATACGTACATGCATACCTAACAGCTGTATATATATACAAACAGGATTCAGATGCAATCCTACACATCATAGAATATAGACATGCATAGACACAAGTGTGCACAGACATGCATATACTGCTCATGCACACACACACACACACACACACTTAGAGCAGCCCCTCCTCCCTGTGGAACCCCCACGGAGCCTGGGTTGCTGCTGGTAGAGAATGGTGGAGGGAGAGGCTAAAGCCAACTACCCAACCTCTGGCTCTGTTCCCCTCACCCTACCGGTCCTGTCCTTCCCCTAGCACTGCTGTCTGGTGTGCGCATCAATGGGGATGGCCAGGAGGTGCTGTACCTGGCGGAAGGTGACAATGTGAGACTGGGCTGCCCCTACATCCTGGACCCTGAAGACTATGGTCCCAGTGGGCTGGACATTGAGTGGATGCAGGTCAATTCAGACCCCTCACATCGGGAGAATGTGGTGAGTGCCGGGCACAGTGTTCCCCTTATCCTACTCCATGGCGTCTACCTGGTGGGCACCCAACACTCTGAGGGGAGAAGGAAGGCAGATAAGGAAACTGAGACCTTGAACTTCCCCCAAGTCCTCTCGTGGAATGGAGCCGTAGGGAATGAGAACTCTGCAATTACTCCAGCCTGACCTTATGCTTTCCAAAATACTTGGTCTTATCTGATCCCACCCATTTTGTAGGAGAGCAGTGGGTCAGGCATCACCATTCTCATTTTTCAGCTGAGAAAAGTGAGCCTCAGAGTTGAATGAATGGCCCAAGGCAGCTAATCCATATGACCCTCCTTGGCTCTGCTGTCTCACCGCCTGTTTTCTTCTCTTCTTCACAGTTCCTTAGTTACCAGGACAAGAGGATCAACCATGGAAACCTCCCCAATTTGCAGCAGAGGGTCCGCTTTGCAGCCTCAGATCCCAGCCAGTATGATGCTTCCATCAACCTCATGAACCTGCAGGTGGCAGACACAGCCACCTATGAGTGCCGGGTGAAGAAGACCACCATGGCCACCCGGAAGGTCGTTGTCACCGTCCAAGGTATGGCCAGTCTCCTCTGGGCTTCCCTTCCTCAGGCTTCAGAGCCAAGGGTGGCTTGGCCACTCTGAGCCTGGCTCTGTCTCTTGGCTGG
>NW_017733188.1:116019-120183 GCF_001890085.2 Hipposideros armiger | reverse complement strand
GGCTCTGCCAGGCCGGGCCCACTCCGCGCCACCAAGGAGCCCGCTCACCCGCCCGCCTGTTGTCTCCACAGAGAGGACGCCGTGGCGCCCGGGTGTAAGGCCAGCGGGCGCGGCAGCCGCGTCACCCACCTGCTGGGGTACCCGACGCAGACCGTCAGTCGCTCCCTGCGCCGCAAGTACGCGCCTCCGCCCAGAGGCGGACCGGAGGACATGGCCCTGGCGCCGTGCACCGCCGCGGCCTGCGAAGCGGGCCCCTCCCAGGTCTACGTCAAGGTCACGAGCGCCGAGCCCGCCGACTGCGCCCAGGGGTCGCTACCGGGCAAGGACGGACTGTTGGTGTGAGCGCGCGCGCCCGCCGGACTGTGTCCGGGCGGGAGGAGGGTGCGCGCTACCCGCCCGAGGCTGGGGACACGCTCGGGCTGCGCCCACCCCGCCTGCCCCTGGCAGCTAGGAGGCTGCGGGCTGAAGGCATTGCCCTAGGGAAATAAGTAGGGAGGCAGAGCCTCCCCCCGCCGAAGTGGGAGGGGAGGGGAGGGGCAGAGAAAGGCCACCCGGAGCCCCCCTCGCCTCCCCTGGGCCTTGAGGTTCCTTGAGGAGGAAGACGTCCGAGAGCCGTTGAGGCGGAGGCCCCGTGTCCCCAGCCAAAGCAGAAGGCTTCGGGCCGGGCGAGTGGGGGTGTGGACTGAAGTGTTGTGTGTGAGATCTGGGCTCCGAGGAGACAGTGTTAGCACAATAAAGAAACCGTAAGACCTGAGACAGGTGGCTGTGGTTCCACGGAGTGTTGGGCGTGGGGTCTGGTGGAGGCGCTGCTCCCGGATGGGGGGCATTGCTTTTTGTTGTCCTGCATCGTTCCTGCACCATTGCCTCCTCGGATGGGTAGCAGTGAGAGCTGGAAGGGGCTGTCTAATCCTACTCCTTCACTACACAGAGCGGGAAATGGAAACCCCCTCGGTTTGGATTTTAAATCCAGAATCCCGCTTTTCTCTTTTATTCCAGAGGGTCAGATAGGGGAAACAAGGGACCGGCAAGGATGACCTCTCCGAATGTTTCCAGACCATTTCATCATCCTTCTTCCTCCTGCCCTCATCTACCCGTTCCTGACTTCTTCTCTCTCCCAGATGTATGCCTTCCCTCTCAACAACCAGGAAGCGTTTCAGAGTCATACTCTGGGGTAGAAAGACCTTCAAGGTCATCTAACCTAGCCCCCCTTTTAATGGAAAGAGGATTGAAATTTATTGGTGCTTTCTGATATTTTCTCATATTTAATCATTACTTTAGTCCTATGAAGTTGTGCACTATCCCATTATATACAGATGAAGAAATTGAGGCTGAGAGGGATTAGGTATGTTGATCAAGGTTTTGATCCAAGCATATTTGACTCTAGGACATCAAGCTGTTTCTCTGATATATGTGAATCCCTTCTACAGCATTCCTGACAAAGGTTAGTCTAACCTCTTCTTGAATACCTCCAGTGGCATTGCCCTACTTGCCAGCACAGTCCATTTAGCCTCTGACTATCAGAGATATGCTCCTTCTATTGAATCCAATTTTGGTTCCCATAGAACTTTTATCCTTTGGTCCAAGTTCTACTCTTAGGGAGCCCTAAACATCATATTTCCAATCCCTCTGCCTCTATTGGGCCAAGTGGTTGTACTCCATACACGATGGCTGCAACAGGCACACAACTGCACCTGTGTCTGGTCCAGGGATTGAGGGTCTTCTGAAGAGCGTGTTACTTCAGGGTCACTCAGTTCCACCTACTTCTGCTCAGTCATCTGCCTGTTGGGAGCCCAAGCACTTCCTTCCTTCTTCGCCTCTTTTTCCCTTAAGGAGGAGTTGGGCTTCCTAATTCTTCCTGCTTCTATCCCGGGGCCACATGAATTATGGGGTATGGATGGACCTCNGTGTGTGTGTGTGTGTGTGTGTGTGTGTGTGTGTGTGTGTGTGTGTGTGTGTGGTTTAGAAAGGGTCAAGTTACAGAGGGAGGGGACTGGAGGGGGGAAGATGGGAGTCTGAGCCCAGGGGTCCGGGGGAGGGGCTGGAGGGATGGTCTGGGCGGGTGAGAGCATGGCCTACAGGGGTTGTGTGGAGTTGCTCTGAAGGGCACTCCGTAGAAAGGGCCAAAGCCTCCGCCTGTCCTTCCCCCAAACGTTCTGGGGTGAGGCTGCACCTCATCTCAGAAGCAGTCTCTGGGTTCTTGACCTGCCTCTTCTCTCCTCCTCGGTCCCCGTTCACTGCTTTCTAAGCCTCTGTCTTTGAGTTTCTGTCTTAGAATAGAAACAAATACAACCCAAACTGGGGCATATGCACAAAAGAGGGGCCATTCTTCCCTGGAGAGCTATGACTTTCTCAGGGAAAACGCAAGAGGCCCTTTCAGAAATTTGTGTTCCTCTGCCTCTCAGTAATCACTCTCTCCCTGAGAGCACAGAGGGAACCCCAAGAGTCTCCTGAATCTGTACAGACCTTTATGGGACCTGAAAAGGAAGTGGGTGGAGAAATGGGGTGGTTGGGGCAGAGACTGGGTAAGGGACAAAGAGAGGGAGAAGTTGGGACAGGGTCCTCCTCGCGTGGGCCCGCTTCCGCTGTTGAAGATTAAGCTGGAGCGAAATGGGCTGTGGGCGAGACCTACGCTATCAAAACTAAGCTGATGCCCAGTGCCCTCACTCCACCACTCTCCCCCGACCCCCAAACCCTGCAGGGCTCAGGGCACAAGGCAGGAAGGCTGACAGCTTCTTTTATGGGCCCCAAATTGCAAGGAGGTGGCAATTAGCCCTCAGTGGGTCAGAGGAGAGCAACAATGTGTCTTCCTTTTAAGGCTTGGGAGAGGCCCCTGTGGAGCCCTTAAAAGTGGCTATTCTTCTAGGAGCACCTAGGCCTTCAGTCTCCCCCAACTCCCATCTCCTAGACTCCAAAACCAGGACAACCCCCCCACCAGTAAAACTGCTTCTGATGGACCTCATCTTCTAGTTCAATTTGTCATCAGAGCCCCACTCATTGCCAATAGCTTCCTGTGTCCCTCCCTAGATCCCTTTTAGGGAGCAAGATCTGTGCTGCGCTAAGGTCGTGGAGCAGGACTTCAGAGGTTACATTTGTCATGGGATTAAATTGCTTCATACCCCTCAGATGAACTCATATGGATTTGCAACTCTCCCCCAAATCTTGGGTCCCCCATCAACATGTGCCATTGGTATTCTCCCTGAGCACAGGGATGAAAATTCTTATAAAACTTGGGTTTAGCAGATGGATGCTGAGGTCTTTCTTTCTATATCACAAATAAAGCCTCATTTTTGAACCCCATGGATTCTCTCGCCCATATAACTTTAACCCATGTTCTAACCAGAGTCTATTCTCACTCAAATCCCAAACTCAATTCTAACCCAGCTGTAATCCCGATCCCAAATCAATCTCCTCCCAGTCTTCAATTGAGCTATATAACTGCATTCTCAAGCATAGCTGTAAATGAGATTAAAACCCTATTATCATAAACGGATCCTGGCGATCAACCCTAACCTCAGTTCTAGCTGTTATTGCAACCCTAATTTCAGCCTTAATTTCCATCCCAACATGAAATCTGACCTCAACCTCATTCATAATTCCAACTAAATAACCCCACCCAGCCTTTACCCCAACTTTAATCAAGCCATTACCCCAACTCTAACATTAGCTGAAATCTAGAACCCAATTAAACTGCAACCATACACTTCAGTTCAACCATAGCCTTACTCCTTTCTTTTCAGTCTCCCTCATCCTGGTCCCACCTATTCTCCCCGCCACCCATCACTGACTTTCATGCTTTTTTCTAATGGGTGGGTCCACTAACCCACAGGGACACCAAGCCCTTTTCTTGGACCACTCTGGACTGACAATCAGGATGCCTAGGTGTCCCCCGCTTAGGCCCCGGCAGCATCACCTGGACTGAATCCTTACGTTTCTTCAGGCACCTGTTCCCCATCTGTAAAGTGGGCATAATGACCCCTGACCTCCAGAGTGTGCAGGGCAATCCCATAAACCCCAAAAGAAATAAGGAAATGAGGGTATTCATTGTGTACACTTGATGGGGTCCCAGAGCACCCTGTTATTGTTGGGAGTGTGGGTGGAGCGGTTTGGAACGTACACACTCCTTGTGCTTCCTTATTGCTCCATCTTATTTTTCCCGGAGGGGTG
>NW_017733188.1:107055-114398 GCF_001890085.2 Hipposideros armiger | reverse complement strand
AACAAGAGTTTGGAAGACTCCTCAGGGCCTGAGCAGCCCCAGCAAGAAGATGCAGGCCTGAGGTCAGCAGGCTGGGCCAGAGGGCAGGACTGAGCATGTCAGCATCTCACTCCCGGCATCCAAGCCAGTACCTCCCACCCCAGGAGGGTGGTACAAGTCCCCACTTGTGAGTAGACTGCTGTCCCTCTTCTGCATCACCTAGAGGGAAATCTAAAGACAACCTACCACCCTGGGATGTCTTGGTATCTGGGAACACTGTCAACCAAACCTCTGATGTTGCTCTGGGAAGGTCTGCCCCAGGAAACCACCATGCCACACCTTCTTCAATTCCTGCCAGCTGAAACTTTACTCCCATTCAAAGCCTCTGTATCTTTCACCACTTCCCTGTGGATCCGAGTGGTGCTTCTTGGGGACAGAGCACAGGTCAGGAGATGCCCCTGAGAGTACACTGGGGGCTGTATTATGGCTTCCTCATTGGAATCACTTATCCACACTTTGCTTCTCCAGTACAGTGTAAGCTCTTTGAGGGAAAGGATGGTGATGCCACGATTTAGAAATCTCTGTGCCCAAATTGGTGCTGATGGCCAGCAGGTGATCAGTTAAATGCTCACTGAATGAACAGATAACAATTTCCTGTTCTACAAATTCATGTTTATACTTCATTTGTACTTTATTTTGTTAAACCAACTACCACTTCTGACAAAATGTCCTGCAATCCTCCTCACCCCTCTCCGCCAAAGGGAGGATCCTTGACCACAGCTAAGCCAGTCAAGTTCAATCTGTTTGTTGGGAATTTTAATCTTCAGTGAGCAACATAGGAACAGAAAATATGACAGATTTATTTTATGGTGCCCCCTGAAGAGGTTGTCCTGAAGCCTATATCCCTGAGGCCACCCGGCTTTTTCCTTTCTGAGGACTGGTTGGTCAATGTTTTCTTTGGTTCTCTGAGTGCTATAGACTGATTTTTGTATGCTCCCAAAATTTATATGCTGAAATTTACTCCCCTGTGTGATGGTATTTGGAGACAAGATCTTTGGGTGGTCATTAGGTCATGAGGGTGGAGCCCTCCTGAATGGGATTATTGCCTCAATAAAAGAAATTCCAGAGAGCTCCCTTACCCCTTCAATCATGTGAGACACAGCAAGAAGATGGCTGTCTAGGAACCAAAAAGCAGGTTGTCACCAGACACTAAGTTTGCTGGTGCCTTGATCTTGGACTTCTAGCCTCCAGAACTGTAAGAAATAAATGTCTGTTGATTATAAGCTGCTTAGACTATGGTATTCTTTTACAGCAATCTGAACTGACTAAGACATAGAGCTACCCATAACTTTCTTTTTTTTTTGGTCAAGATTTTATTGGGGAATTGGGGAAGGGAACAGTGTTCGGGAATTGGGGAAGGGTAATACTGTGTTTTTCCAGGACCCATCAGCTCCAAGTCAAATTGTTGTCCTTCAATCTTAATTGTGGAGGGCGCAAGCTCAGCTCCAAATCCAGTTGCCACTTTCAATCTAGTTGTGGGGGGATGGTGGGGCGCAGCTCACCATCCCATGTGGGAGTCAAACCAGCAACCTTGTTGTGTAGCTTACTGGCCCATGTAAGAATTGAACCAGTAACCCTGTTGCTCAGAGCTTGCGCTTTTATTTATTTTATTTTATTATTATTTTTTAGAGCTTGTGCTATTAACCAAGTGTGCCAGCTGGCGGGCCCACAACTTCGTAATAATTCTTTCTTTTGCTTTAGTTAAAACCAAAGTTGGTTTCTTTGTTTGCATCCAGATAATTCTAATTGATACATGTCTTATCTCATTATTCTTAACTATTCTAAAGAACATGATCTCTTAAATGGCCACATGTGTTGTATTCACTTATTTGATTGAGTTCATATTATGTTGTGCTTTCCTGGCAATAGTATTACTACTTCCCATCAATTTCCTTTTTGATTCCAGGTCTGATCTATTCCCTGAGTGATATACTGAGAAAAACGGCAGAAGAAAGGAAAGTAGAATAACTTTTCGTTATAGGAAGCTCAGGTTGTTCCTGACACCCTAGCCAGACATTTCATTGGTCTTATTAGTTCCACTGTTTAGTCATTCGTTCTTTCTTTAATTTATAATTCATTCTCAATATTGGAAGGATCTTATGGGTTATCTAGAGTAGGAATGGCAAACTGGTTTCATTTTGACTCCCCACTTCAATTATTTGTTGGAATTACTTGAGCATTGTTCTGCTTGTGGACTCAGTGGGAAAAGTGAGTCCTAATTAATGATTCATATTCAGCATGGTCCTGGAAGACAGAAGTCTGGATATATGTATCACATATCTGTCATTCCTGATCAAATACAATTTCCCACCTAATACAAAAGGTCTCTAGTCTATAACATTGCTCTGAGGTGGTTTCTGCTTAAGCACATTCATTGAAACAGCTCACTTCGTATTTGGATTTCTCCATTTGTTATTAAGCTCTTCCCTGGTAGTATGGTGCAGGGTAAAGGGCTAGACTGATTTAGATAATCTAAAGCTAATTCTGACTCTGTCACTAATCATATGATTCTAGGGAGTAACAATCTCTTTGGGCCTCAGTTTTCCACCTGAGAAATGAAAAACTTGAAGTGAGCAACCACAAAGTCTCCTTCCAGCTTTAAGATCCTATTATTGATATGAGTCAGTATTTGCCTCTCAGTGACATGCTCCACTGTCCTCAGTTACACAATCTGGCTTACATGAGAGTCCTTCAAATATCTGAGGACCTATGGCCTTCTAAGTTGTTTGTTTGGAGTGAAACACGACCAGTTTCTTTAATTATTTCTCATATGATAAGGTTTCCAGACTTTTTATCATTCCGGTCATTCTCTTCTGGACACTTGAGTTTTCCAGTGTCTCTTTGGAAGTGTGGCTCCAGGAACTGGACTCGGGCCAGTCATGCAGCGGGAGTGTCTCCACTACTCACCCATGTGCTCAGCCTGGCTGGCTCTCCTGGCAAACATCCTGGCAGATAGGACCCATGTGAGCAGTGCGCAGCCCAAGGGGAGGCGTCCATCGAGACCGTCCTGGATCTGGGGATGGCCATTTTAGAGAACCTCCTTCAGTCTGCATGCAGAACAGATGCGGGGAGCCGTTGAGTCTGAGCTGGAGGAAGATGGTGCTTCCCTGAAGACCAGTAAGTAACCAAGTGCTGATAAACAGAACAGGTGCTACTTCTTAATAAACATGAAAGATCTGCTAGAGATGTGATTAATGTTTGCAATCAGCGTTTTTAAACAAGGCATTGGGTGCTCCTGTCTCCAATGATAAAAAAAATATCTCTCTAACCCTTTTCTTTTGTTACGCCTCCTCTCTATTCTCTCTGACATCATGTCACATGACCCCTTCATTTGTTTGTTACTTTTCCCCCCCCAAGATTTTATTGGGGAATTGGGGAAGGGAACAGTGTTGGGGAATTGGGGAAGGGGAACATTGTATTTTTCCAGGACCCATCAGCTCCAAGTCAAGTTGTTGTCCTTCAATCTTAGTTGTGGAGGGGTGGGGGTGGGGGTTGGTGGGGGTGGTGCACAGCCCACCATCCCATGCAGGAGTCGAATCGGCAACCTTGTTGTTAAGAGCGCCCGCTCTCACCAGCTGAGCCATCTGGCTGCCTGTTGGCAGCTCAGTGGCAGCTCAGCTCAGGCGCAGCTCACTGGCCCATGTGGGAATTGAACCGGCGACCCTATTGCTCAGAGCTTGCGCTCTTAACCAACTGCGCCATCCAGTCAGCCCTGTTTGTTACTTTTTTGTTTTATATTCCACATATGAGTGAAATCACATGGTTTCTGTCGTTTTTTGTCTGACTTATTTCATTTAGCATAATACCCTCAAGATCCATCCATGCTGTTGCAAATAGCAATATTTCATTATTTTTGTGGCTGAGTAATATTCCATTGTATACATGTACTGCATCTTCTTTATTTATTTGTCTATCGATAGACACTTATGTTGTTTCCATATCTTTCCTATTGTGAATAATGCTGCAAAGAACATAGAGGTGCATATATCTTTTCAAGTTAGTGCTTTATACTTGGGAATTTTTATACTTATGGATTAGTAGATGATAAGGTTTTCAAGTCAGCAGCTCTTATATTTGTCCTTTTCACAGGAGGAAAGGTACGGAGGTTCTTGCTCAAGGAAAATATAATGAAAACAAGGAAAAGCAAAAGCAGATTTGCAGAGGATTCTGGTTGATCACAAGCCTACTGGAAATAATGGTGCAGAGATCATCATGGGAGGAATCTGACACCCAAACAAAAGGGGGTTCTCCTGACCACCTTCACCTCAAGAAAGTGATATTCTGAAGACCACAAGGTTCCATGTGCTGTGGCCCAAGGCCATCACTAGGACCTTCACCCTTCCACACTCCCTCCCTTGTTTTTTAAATTTTATTTATGTATTTTAAGTTGATGTAACACTGATTAATAGCATTACATTAATTTTAAGTGTACACCACTATAATTCAATATCCATATACTCTATTGTGTGCTCACCATCAGAAGTCTGGTTTCTATAAGTCACCATATATTTAACCCCCTTTACCTATTATGCCCATCCCTCTCCTCCTCTCCTCTGGTAACCATCATTCCGTTATCTGTATCTATAAGTTTGTTTTGTATTTTTTTGTTTGTTTGTTACATTTTTATTTCAAACAAAAGGTCAACCACTAAAATGAGAGAAAATATTTGCAAATGATATTTCTAATCAGGGGTTAATATCCAAAATATATAAAAAGCTCATACAACTCAACCACAAAAATATAAACAAACCCAATTAAAAAATGGGCAGAGAATATGAATAGACATTTTTCCAAGGAAGACATACAGATGGCCAACAGGCATGTGAAAAGTTGCTCAACATCACTAATTACTAGGGAAATGCATATCAAAACCACAATAGATATTACCTCATACCTGTTAGAATGGCTATTATCAGTAAGACAAGAAATAACATGTGTTGGCTAGGATGTGGAGAAAAAGGAACCCTCATACCAGGCTTGGTGGGATTGTGAATTAGGGCAGCTACTATGGAAAACATTTTGGAGGTTTCTCAAAAAAATTGAGAAGAGAACCACCATATGACCCAGCAATTCCACTTCTGGGTATTTATCCAAAGAATATGAGAAGACTAACTTGAAAAGATTTATGCACCCTATGTTTATTGCAGCATTATTCACAATAGGAAAGATATGGAAACAACTTAACTATCTATCGATAGACAAATAAATAAAGAAGATGCAGTACATGTATACAATGGAATATTATTCAGCCACAAAAATGATGAAATATTGCTATTTGCAACAGAGTGGATGGGTCTTGAGGGTATTATGCTAAGTGAAATAAGTCAGACAGAAAAGGACAAAAACCATATGATTTCACTCATATGTGGAATATAAAACAAAGAAGTAACACACAAATAAACAAAACAAAATAAAAACTCACTCCCTTGTTTTGACCCAGCTGCCCTAGCCTTCACTCTAGACTTCATAAACCCAGCCATGCTATCACTTCAGGGCCTCTGCATCTCCTGGTCTCTGGAACACTCTCCTCTCAGACACCACATGCATCACTCCACTGGATTTCTGTTCCAATGTCACCTCATCATAAGGTGTTCTCTGATCGCCTTATCCAAGATGGACCCCTTCTCCCCAAGACATTCTCTAGGCTTTTACTCTGCTTATCTTTCTTAATAGAACCTGTCATACACTTACTTGCTTATTTATGATCTAGAATATAAACTCCATGAAGGGAGAACATTGCTTTGTTCACTGCTGACACTCTAGTGCCTCGAAGTGTACCCAGCACATGCTGGACCCTCAATGAACACTTGTTCTTGTATGACTTTTAAAACATCAATCCCAATGCTTATTAACACATATATTATTCTCTCAGAAGCACTTTGATTTTTTTCAGTGGGGAATTAATTTGTCCACTAGTTGACAATTGAGTCATTGGGGATGGAAACATCAATTAATTAGAGCAGTGTGGATCTGTTCAAAAAAGCCCTGGTGCACCACATTACAAAACTACTGTAATGAGGTCACTAAGAGTTACCTTGTGAAGGGTGAATTGTGGGCCCCATCCCATCCAGAATGTCTCTGATCTGAGGTGGGACATCTGGGGATGAAGGGAAGAAAGTGGGGGCAGGGTGTGTGTGTGTTTTCCCCATACAGCCATCACGGCCCATTGCTAGATCCTGGGCTCTCTTTCCCATGATTTTAGGGACTGAGGTCAGTTTTGTAGATTCACTGACCAGGAATAGGGAATGTCTCTAGGTGTCAGGTGATGGCAACACAGGCTGCCAGGTTGGGTGGCTATGTGCATGTTCAGGTAGACTTGGGGAAAGGTGATGGGAGAGAAGCGAGTGCTGGAAAGGTGTGAGGACTAGGCCAGGTGACCAGCAGGGGAACCTCTGAGCAGAGCCGGCAAGCAGGGAAATTCTAGCACTAGTCAAATGGAGGAGTGGCAATATGAATCTGGAGGCCATTTGTCCAAGCTGAAGTGACTGCTCAGGAATTGGGGGGAAGAGGGAAGATCCTTGGATGGGACTGACATCTTGGGTGGAGTAAATGAAGCAACCCTGGGAAAACACTTCAAAACCTACTTCTGTTTATTCAATGCCTACTTCCTCTCTATTATCAAGGCTTGAGTGAGGCCCCAGAGAACCGTCCAATTATGCCTGGTTCCAGGCATAATTGGGTGGGGTCTTTATCCTCTTCCCTTGAACTTGGGTAGATCTTCTGCACTTGCAACTGAAAATGAATGTGCCAGTTTCTAGAATGCCTCAACACCTATTCCCTTCTTAGTTTTCCTTCTGCTTGGCTTTTCCTGGTTTTTCCCTTTCTCAGCCTCAGACAGAGACACTCATGCTGAGCTGAGCTGCTTTTCTTGAAGTGGTTCAATATCTTCCTGTTAGCTGGGGCAAATTTAATATCTTTTTTCCTGGTCACTGTGCTAGATAGCGAGGAGGAAATCTCAACCCCCCCCCCGCCCCGCCCCCAGATCCTGCGGGAGGCATAATGGTTAACAGAGATGGTGAAGTTGTCTATTAAAAAGGTGTTACCTGTAAAATGACACCCATCACAACCATGGGATATCAACCATCCCTTGGCTGTCTAAAACTGCAAATTACCTTTGAGGGCCATGAACTCAGATGACATAAAAGTCTTTTGGGGGCCGGCCGAGTGGCGCTTTGGTTAAGAGCTGGCTTGGGACACCAGAGGGCCCCGGTTTGGATCCCACATATGAGGGCCAGTGACACTGCCCTCCACAGTTAAGATGCTGAACAACAGCTCAACCTGGAGCTGGACTGCCGTGAGTTGCC
>NW_017733188.1:98697-106764 GCF_001890085.2 Hipposideros armiger | reverse complement strand
TTTCTAGACCTTTTCTTATGATAACGCCTTGGTCATCATGAAGCATTGGGGTCTCAAAATATAGGGGCTGGGCCTGGGGTTGGGGCTGGGACTAGGGCTGGAAGTGGATGATTCAGAGATTCACATTTAATTCAAAGGTCTAATGGCTTTTAGAGCCTAGGACCCAGGCTGGAGGCAATCCTTTGGTGCCAGTTAGTTAATATTTATATTAGTCTGCTAGGGCTGCCATAACAAGACACCACAGACTAGGAGGCTTAAACCACAGAGATTTATTTTCTCACAGTTCTGGAGGCTGAAAGTTCAAAATCAAGGTGTCAGCAGGTTTGGTGTCTTCTGAGGCCTCTCTCCTTGGCTTGCAGGTGGCTTCCTTCCCTCTGCGTACACACCTCCCTGGTATCTCTCCCTCTTCTTATAAGGACACCAAGCATATTGGATTAGGCCTCATCCCAATGACCTCATTTAACCTTAATTATCTCCTTAAAGGTCCTCTTTCCAAATAGTCATATTCTGAGATATTGGGGGCTAGGACTTCAACATGAGTTTTGAGGCGACAAATACAGTCCATAACAATATCTCATGAACAGTGGTAGGGAATGAATGTCCTGGGTCATCACTGTCCCTGTGGGTCCTGGAGAATGTCCAGTGTCTTGGAGAATGCCCAGTGTCCTTTATGGAATGTCCTCTTAAGTCCATCTTGCCCAGAGCAGAACCAGGACGTGCAATGAGGGAGGAGGGGAGGGGGGAGGGTGTGGAAGGTCATGCCAGTGTTTCCTGTCCCCCCAGTGTGATGGCTTCCCAGGCTGCTCCTGGAAAGTAGGATGGCGTCTCCTGGGAGGTACGAAGACCATGGTCGTTTCCAGGCACCAGATATGTACCAGACCATCATGTGCCCATGCAGTGGGGTTCCTCATGATCCGGGCATCAGTTTATCTCCTCCTTTATGGCAGACTCTACACAAGGGGGCTCTCTGTCTCTAGAACCACTCCATCAGCACAGACATCCTTCTTCCTTTTTCCTGGCAAGCAGATCAGAAAGAAGTTTACCCCTCCAATGTTTGGAATTTTAGCATCCTTGGCCTGGCCCAAGGTCTCTGAATACTAATTGTCCTGGCCCAAGATCACCTCAAGCAAAAAACCCCCACATTTATTTATTTTCCTGGTTTTCCATGACCCTATAAGAGGTAACACTTCAAGGACAGAAGTTCTTCCATTTATTACAGCAAAAGACACATTGCCATTAACCCCCCTGAAGCTCCCCCTAGCGTTCCCATGTTCTTGCCACTTCCTGTAGCAGTTCTGGAAGTCCTCTTTCATGTTTTTAGTTGTGCTGTCATGGCTGCCTCAAAGTCCTAAATCAATTCAAAATGGTTGCCTTTCATGGATAGTGATTTTGACTTTAGGAAAGAGCAGAAATTGCATGGTCCCAGATCCGGTGAATAAAGTGGATGAGGACACATCGTAATGTTTTTATTTGACAGAAATTGCCATACCAGAAGCAATGTATGACATGGAGCCTTTCCGTTGTGATCACAAAATAAGGTGAATGCTGCTGTCAAGTGCCATCCAACGGAAAGGCAGGGATCTTCAATGCAAGAAGTGGCACATCGAATCTTAGTAACTATGTGACAAGCTTCAGCTTGTTTCATGCAGCCAGTCGGGTTTGAGCTACAGTTGAGAGAAGGTGAGTTTTTTTAAAAAAGATTTTATTGGGGAATTGGGGGAGGGGAACAACATTGGGAGATGGGGAAGGAGAACAGACAAGTTGCTGTCCTTTTGTTCTTCAATCTAGTTGTGGAGGACGTCGCTTCACTGGACCATGTTGGTATTATCATTGCGCTTTTCCCGGGTGAGACAGTCGCTCACTGGCTATTGGATGGCTGCTCATGGCAGCACACAGCAGCTCACGAAAGTTCACGCCCGCTGCCGGCCAGCCCCACTGCAGCCTATGCCATCACCAGAGACTCACAGCTTTCCACCTCCAGGTTGAGCTGTTGTGCACCATCTTAGCTGTAGAGGGCGCAGCATCACTGGCCCTCATGTGGGATCTGAACCGGGGCCCAGCTGGTCAGAGCTGGTGTCCCAAGCCAACTCTTAACCAATGCGCCACTCAGCCAGCCCGAGAGAACGTGAGTTTGAAAGTGTGCCACAAATCATCCTCCATCATGACAATGCTTTGTGTCACACATCGCTTCTGGTATATGGCAATTTCTGTCAAATAAAAAACATTATGGTGTGTCCTCATCCACCTTATTTACTGGATCTGGCACCATGCGACTTCTAGCTCTTCCCCAAAGTCAAAATGATTCAGAACATCGAGACAGCCATGACAGAGCAACTAAAGCTACTCACAAAAGAGGACTTCCAGAACTGCTTCAGAAAGTGGCAAGAATGATGGGATAAGTGTGTTCGAAGTGAGGGAGAGTATTTTGAGGATGATTAATGGCAATGTGTCTTTTACTGTAATAAATTTCGTTATTTAAATATTCACCATATTGTCTGATCACACCTTGTATATTGAAGAGAATAGTTCATTTAAAGAACTATAAGTGAAACTTCAAATAGTTCAGTCTGATTGGAGGCCATGATACAAGATGAAGAAAGCCAAGAGATGAGGTGGGAGAAGTAAGGAGGGCAGAAAACCTGAAGACAAATAGGAGAGGTCCAAACTCTGTCCCCCTCTCAAGTACATCTCATTGGTCCACCCACCCCCAGCACTTGCAGGACTCCCACCTGAGCAGGCACCCCAGTGCCAGGCAGAGAAGAGACCAGCCAGGATCAGGAACAGCGAGACAGGCACCACCACCAGCAGTACATCTTTGTAGTAGGTCTTTACTACAGCAGAACATGGAGAGGCAGGGTCAGAGGTGGACTCAAAGCTTCACCATCCCACACTGACCCCTGGCCCTTGGCATACCTGCCTCATGATGACAGCTCTTCCAGGGGATGACTGTAGTCGAGTCCCAGCTGACAGGGTTGGAGACAATGCAGGAATAGGCCACATCCTTGTCTCCTGGTTCCAGTGAAACCCTCAGCACCTGTCCATCCATGAAGAGGCCATGTGGCTCGATACCAAAGTCAATGGTCCCCTCCTGTCGCCAGCTATAGGTTATGTCACTGATGTTGGGGACCCGACAGGACAGGAGCGCCTGGCAGGTCTTTGGGGGCTGGCCATCCCCCAATAGAGCGATGAACACTTGTACCATGGGCCTGGGTACTGCATCTGGACAAGAACAGTAAAGCAGGAGTGGGTACCAGGGATGCTGGGCAGGGCCCACAGCCCTGCCTCTGGGATCCATGCAGGGTTAGATGCCACCTCTGACTAGATCACTCTTGGCTGGCTTCCCACTGCCCACAGGACAGAAGCTGAATTCCTTAGTCTGGTATTCAAAATCCTTCATGAAATTGTTCACTTTTTTTTTTTTTTTTTTTCTGAAGATGNTTTTTAAGATTTTATTGGGGAATTGGGGGAGGGGAACAGTGTTGGGGATTTGGGGAAGGGGGCCAGCCAAGTTGTTGTTCTTCAGTCTTCATTGTGGAGGACGCCAGTCGCCATCTGGCTTCCCGTCGGCAGCTCGTGGACTCTAAGCTCAAGGTGATGTGTTCAATCTTAGTTGCGGGTGGGCATAGCCACCATCCCATGTGGGAGTTGAACCAGCAGCCTTGTTGTTACGAGCGCACACTCTCTATCCACTAAGCCATCCAGGCGGCAGCTCAGCTCAAGGCGCCGAGTTCTGTTTTCATTGTGGGTGGGCATAGCCCACCATCAAACAGGCAGTCTTGTTGTTACACCAGCTGAACCATCCTGCCACCTGTTGGTAGCTCAGTGGCAGTTCAGCTCAGGTTCAGTGTCTCTGGCCCATGTGGGAATCAAACCGGCAGGCCTGTTGCTCAGAGTCCGCACTCTTAAGCCAACTCTTAACCTACTGAGCCACTTGCCAGTCCCTCAGATTGATTTCTTGATTTCTCCTTCTGATAGTTTATTATTGGTGTATATAAATGCAACTGATTTCTGAATATTAATTTTGTATCTTGATACTTTACTAAATTCATTTGTCAGTTCTAATAGTTTTTTGGTGGAGCCTTTGGCGTTCTCTATATATAGCATCATGTCATCTACATATAATGACAATTTTACTTCCTCCTTTTCAATTTGGATGCCTATTAGGTCATTTTCTTGTCTGATTGCTGTGGCTAGAACTTCCAGAACTATGTTGAATAAAAGTGGTGAAAGCGGGCAGCCTTATTTTGTTCCTGATCTTCAGGGGAAAGGTTTTAGCCTTTCCCTATTGAGTAAGATGCTAGCTGTGGGCTTATCATATATAGCCTTTATTATGTTGAGATATGGTCCCTCTATTCCCACTTTGCTAAGAGTTTTGATCATAAATGGCTGCTGGATTTTGTCTAATATTTTTTCTGCATCTATTGATATGATCATATGATTTTTATTTTTCATTTTGTTGATGTGGTGTATCATGTTAATTGATTTATGGATATTGAGCCAAACTTGCATTCCAGGAATGAATCCCACTTGATCGCGGTGTATGAAATTTTTAATGTGTTGCTGAATCCAGTTTGCTAGTATTTTGTTGAGAATTTTTGCATCTATGTTCATTAGGGGTATCGGCCTGTAGTTTTCTTTTTTTGTAATGTCTTTGTCTGGTTTTGGAGTCAGAGTAATAGTGGCCTCGTAAAATGTGCTTGAGAGCCTTCCCTCCCTCTGGATTTTTTGGAATAATTCAAGGAGAATAGATGTTAATACTTTTTTTTTTTAAGATTTTTATTTTTATTTTTTTATTGGGAAATTGGGGGGATGGGAACAGTGCTGGGGAATTGGGGGAAGGGGAACAGACAAGTTGTTGTTGTTTTGTTCTTCAGTCTAGTTGTGGAGGATGTTGCTTCACTGGCCCAAGTTGGCATCATCATTGTGCTCTTCCCGGGTGAGGCAGATCAGTCNGGCCTCGAACTGCTGTTGCTCAGAACTCGCACTCCTGAGCAAGCTCTTAACCAACTGAGCCACTCAGCCAGCCCCTCTTCATGAAATTGTTGATGTCAACCTTTCCAGCTGTCTCTCCTGCTGGCCCTCCTTACCTATCCTAATTAGTTTCCAGTTCTCCCAAACATAGCATGCTTTTCCATGCTTTCATATAACTGAGCTGTGCACATATACCTTTTTCTTCTCGTCCTTCTAGAAAACTCCTTGGCCCAGCTTGGACACATTGCTTGCTGTCCTGATTGTGAATCCTTCCCTTATACTTAGCTCTCCAAGCACTCTGTCTATCCTTTGTCATAGCACTTTTCTCATCATAATCAGTCAGAAAGACAGTGAGCATTTTTTAAGTCAGGCAAGAAAACATACACATTCCAGGACTTTTGGAGCTTAGAGTTCGGTGAGGAAGACAGATACTGATAAGTGATTATGAATAATGGAGGAAATAATTACAATGGTGTAAAATACTTTGAAGGAGGTGACCAGGGTGTTGTGGCTATGTCTTGTTATCTCCATAACCTTCACTCTCTGATGCTCAGTTACCTGGGCCATTGATAAATTGGTATCCTGGTGTTCTAGGCTGTGGCTTCCCTTTCCTATACAGGTTGATGATTAAATCCTGAGTTTCTGTGGCAATGGGGACCAGCAGGAGAGCATTCTGGTGACAATAAGAGGGCTCAGTGTCTGACAATATTCCAAAGTCAAGCAGAGTGAAACCTCATTAATACCAGCCCAATCTGCTGGGATTTGTGATATGAAAAAAGAAAAGATTTGCTAGGCACACTAATAGTATAAACAAAGATTATAGGGAGGGGTATTTACACTATTTAAGAGGCCAAGCTGCTTCAAAACACTATGAGCACAGCAGAAACACCCATTGACATTTCTAGTAACTGATCTGCTCATTCAAATTCTTTTTATCTATTGTCAAAGCAGAGTTCCTAAGGATGGCTGTTTGACAGTTTTGTGCAATTAGTTCTAATCATGTTTGCATTGGAAGCAATAAAACAACAATTTTCTTAAAATCTGTAATCCAGATGCTGAGAACAAGGTATTTTAGAGCTTAGTGGTGTGGGTGCTGCCTGTATTATCACATCCAATGTCCTTGTTTTGCATGTGCAGCAGCTGAGACTGAGAACAAGGGAGAGGCCCCCGGGCTGCCAGCATGGTTGTAGAGGTGATGCACTGCCCAGGGCATTGGCTAAACGGGGTAAGAGGTGAGGGTGGGGGTGCTGGAATCCAGGCAGTGTTCCGCTTGCCCAGCTGTATACCTGGTTTAGGCTGCACGCATCCAGAAAGACACCCACCTAATTGCACGTCAGTACCCTGAGTGGCACTCTCAAGAACAGCCAGTTAGCGTCCCCCGCAGGGCCTCTCTCCTCCCAGTTTGCTACTGCCTTTCTCTCCCTCACTGTTTCTCTCTTCCTAGTTGTCACTCCTACTCTCTATTCTTAATTTCAATCTTTTCCTCCTCTCAACAAATTTCTGAGGCTTTACTGAAATAGTGCTCTCGAGCCACTCACACATCTTTTCCAAGCCATTAGGTACAGAGATGAGAGCTAGAAGGCCATTTTTTTCTGGACTAGCAAAAATATAGTGGAGGTGGAGATGGAGGTGATGGTGGAGCTGGTGGAGGTGATGATGGTGGAGGTGATGGAGGTGGAGGTGGAGGTAAAGTTGCCGAAAAGAAAGGCCCTTCCAGTCCCTAGTGAATTCAGCCACCCAAGCTGAGGTGCTGAATGCAGCTGCATGAATGACACTGGCAAATCCGTGTGGAGCAGAAGGTCTGCCTGGTTGAGCCAGGCCAACCCAGAGAATCATGAGAAATAAGAATAGTTGTGTTCGGCCAGTAGGTTTTGGGATGGTTTGTTTTGCAGCAATGAGTACCTGAAAGAACCCATGAATGTTATATAGTAAAAATCTCTAAATACACCTAAAAGAGCTCTTTTAAGAAATATAACATAAAATTCTATACTTTTAACTATAGTTGGATTATAATTTAATTTTTTAATAAAAATATTGTCATAGTTTAACTGGCAATATTTTTTTCTTTTTTAGGCATGTCATAATCTGATACTTTTGAACTGATAAGAATAGGCCAGCTTCTGTCCTAGATGCTTTCCCAAGCACCACTGTATTTCGCTGTTATGGGCCTCTATGTGGTAATATCACAATGCCCACTTTACAAATGAAAAGGTGAGTGTCAGGAGCTAAACATTGTGTCCAAGGCTATTGAGCCAAGAAAAGACCAAGTTGGAACCCAGACAAGGACTGCAGGGGGCAGAGCTGGGCTGATCCAGAGAGGAGCTCACCTGGGAGACCGGAAGAGTTTTCTTAGATGTGGCTGCAGGAGCAGCTGGTCTCTGAATCAGCCATGAAATCAGAGGCCTGAGGTTTCTGGAACCCACGTCTCCCAGCTCCCAGGACTCAGGATACCTTTCCAGGGCTTTGTTGAAGGCGGGGCGGGGCAGAGAGCCAGTTCAGGTGAACTCACCATACACCTTGAGTTGCAGGATCCGGGTCCAGGCCCGACCTCCTGTGTCCACCAGCAACACAGAGAAGTTGCCGCTGTCTCCAGACTCCAGTGGCCAAAGCTCCAGACTCAGGTTGCTGTGCAGCTGGGTTCGGCCCAGGAAGCGGGAGTGGTACAGAGTCTCCAGGGAGCCCCGGAAAGACGTGGCCAGGAGCTCCTCTGAAGGCCATAGAGATCTCCAGATGGCCTCACGGACTTGGAAGCCATGGGGGCACTCTGCCACTAGCAGCACTGAGCCCCCCACCTTTCCCTGCACTTGGGCACCGGTATCCGCAATGGGAAGTAATGCTGCAAGAACAGAGCCCCATCATTTTGCTTGTCCCAAGCACCTCCTCTGTCTCCTGTATGCAGCTGAGCTGCTATGAAGCAGATTAGAGCCCCTCTCCCCACACTCCCTCCACCCAAGTTGAGGGTGCACTGTGCCAGGGGTTGGGAACAATAAGAAAGATAATTTGGTACCTCTACTCATGGAGCTCACAGAAAAAGCCAGATTCTTAAGCAAGCAATTAAAATATACTAAGTACCATGATGGGGGAAAAGGCGTGTCC
>NW_017733188.1:90925-97302 GCF_001890085.2 Hipposideros armiger | reverse complement strand
ATTTTACTAAATGAATGGCAGAATTTACTGACTTACCTTGTGCCTGGCACAGTGGTGGGCAAAGGGGTACAGAGCAAAATAAGAGCAGACATGGACTATACTCAAGTGCTGGGAGTTTGGCTAAGGAGATGTGTTCTGGATGGTCATTCAGCCAGCCACTGATAACTCCAGCCTCTCATCTGCCTCACTGCCTTCCCCAGCACCAATCAACTCAGGCCTGGCTGGAGATGGCTTCAGGGTAAATGCAGGGTGGAGACATAACACAGAGAGGAAATAGCACTGGATGTCAGTCAAGACTTCTAGATTCTATTCTGTCCTGCTCTGTCCCAATGAACTGTATGACCTTCGGCTATCACCCTCCCTCTCTGGACTTGCAACGTTCCATTCTTAAAACAAGAGGATGCACCAATCAGCTGCGCGCACCTCGTTTACCATTAAGAGCCCTTTGGAAAAATTATTTTGCCTACCGTGTCCAAAGAATTGAAAGATTTGTGAATCAAACCGATTCCTTTTTTTTGAGAGATTTTTTTTCCACCTATTTAGAAATGTTGAAATCTGCAGAGCCTTTGGAGCCCTCAAGGCTGGGGACCCAGGCGAGACACTGGACAAAGTCATCTCAAAGTCCCTGTGAGTCTGACGTAAACCAAGGTGTCTTTCTTTTTGCCACACCCCACCACTCCTGTCCTCTGGTTTTGTAGTGCTAACCCCTGTAACACTGAGCACTTACTAACCAAGGAAGGGAAATTGGGCACTAGACAGGATGGAGAAACTGCCTAATGCTGAAGAGACCCGACAGGTCTGCATCCCAACTTCACACCATTATCAGCTACCCCACATCCACATGTGCTGTATTTAACTTGTGCTTGCCTCTCGTCTCTACTCAGTGTCCACCTCCCCTTGCACAGACTTCAGGAAGGGTGTCAGCTTTCCCACAGGCTGTTGGAAAAACATCCTGATTATAAGAGCCCTGCTCTGCACTGCCCTTCCCTTCTATCCCCAGACTGTATTTAGAATTCCCATGTGTTAAAATTGCCAGGCCCTTACCATTCTCACAACCACCTCTTTCCAAACCACTGGTACCACCAGCCTCAGTTTTAATTGCCCTGGGCCACAAAACAGCTTGAGCCTCATGGGCACGGATACTCCCAGTGCTGCTGCCTCCTTCCAACCAGGACCTGAATCTCTTTGCCACTGCCTAGCTTTCAAGGTTGCCCCCAAACTTGCTTCAGTCTTTCCTACCCCTCCTCGGCTCCAGGGTTCTCACTTGGTATGGGGGCCCTGCCTAGACATCTAGAGAAGGGCCTGGGGTGGGGTTTCAGTTTTCTGAGGACAGGCCACTCACGTGCTCCACTTACCTGCCCAGAGATGCAGACACCACAGGGACCACACGGCCATCCTTCTCTGGAGAGGCAGGCAAACTCCCTGGACAGTCCAAATCTAGAACTTCCTGGGTCAAATGGATGCACGGAAGGAGTGTGGTCCTTCTGGAAAGTCCCATGTTCAGAATGAGGAATCTTGACTCAGAACAAGATGTCCCGAAAGTGAAAATATCCTGAAGTGGAAGTTGGCGGCAGGCCTTTCTGGGCTCTTTCAGGAGCTATTTCTTGTAAGTCAGCCTCTTTCATGTGCCTTTGGTTGGCCATGCAATCGCAAGCAACAAGGGCCTACACACAAGCCCACATCCTCCCCTCTGACTCCGGCCAGGCCTTGCTGCATCCCACCCTGCCCACAGCTGTCTGCCTTTCCGGTTACAGCCACAGAGAGCCCTCTACACTGCAATATCCATTGTCATTGCTCCTCTGCTTTAGTTAGACATTTCACCCCTCACAAAGAGGTAACCCCCTACCCCCATCTATTGCCCCTCTGACATCATATATATCTATTACAATTCCATTGACTCTCTTCTCTGTGCTGTACTCCATATCTCATGACTATATACATATATATATATACATATATGTATATATATTAAATTATAGTTCACATACAATATTATCCAGCTTCAGCTTCAGGTGTACAGTGCAGTGGTCAAGCATCTACACCATCCATGAAGTGGTTTCCCTAATAAGACACCCTACAATATCTTTACAACATTATGATTATATTCCCCAAACTGTCTTTCATATCCCTGTGGCAATATTGTAGTTACCAATTTATGCCGTCTAATCCCTTTCCCTTCTCCCTCATCCCCACCCCGCTTCCTTCTAGCAACCATCAGTTTTTTTTCTATATCTATGAGTCTATTTCTGTTTCGTTTGCTCATTTATTCAGTTTTTTAGATTCCACATACAAGTGAGATCATATGATATTTGTCTTTCTCCGATTGACTTATTTCACTTAACATAATGTTCTCTACGTCCATCCATATCATTGCAAATGGTAAGATTTCACTGTCTTTTATAATCGAGTAATACTCCATTGAATAAATGTACCACAGTTTCTTAATCCAGTCATCTACTGATGGGCATTTCGGTTGTTTCCAAGTTTTAGCTATTGTAAATAGTACTGCAATAAACATAGGGGTGCATATATTTTTTTGAATTAGTGTCTTGGGTTTCTCTAGATAGATACCTAATAGTGAAATTGCTGGGTCATAAGGTAGTTCCATTTCTAGTTTTTTGAGATAACTCCGAACTGATTTCCACAATGGCTGCACCAATCTGCAGTTCCACCAACAGTGCACCAGGGTTCCCTTTTCTCCACAACCTTGCCAGCGGTTGTTGTTTGTTGATTTATTGATGATAGCCATTCTGACCGAAGTGAGGTGGTATCTCATTNGTGATGGAGGCTAGAGAAGCAGACTTGCCGACCACTCCAGGTCCTGTCAACAGCAGCTTCTTCCAGCAATGCAGAAGGAACACCTGTACAGGGTAAAAAATTTCCCAGTATTGGAAGAAAAAGCCTGGGTTTTTCCCATCCTGTGAACCCTATTTATAATTATAGTCATCATAGTAGATATACAGATGAAAGACACAGACCTGCTTAGTGGATGCTTGTTTAAATCAAAATGTAGGTGGCCCTATTTCCTAGCCAAACCTAAAAACAAACAAAACAACAACAAAAAACCCTGTTGGGAATTGAAAGAAATCCCAATATGTGAAACAAGCCTGGTTCATGGAAAGAGTCGTGCTCCATTTTCATTGTTTGCATCTAAATTGTACAGCCACATATAAGACAAAGACCAAGTATCTAATGATATCTTACAATGAAGTTGGTCCAATGAATGGAGCAGACCACAGTTGAGGCTGGTGTGTAAGTCCTTGACTACCCAAGAGGGCCACCAGAGGGCAGCCATGAGGCTCCCAGCTGTCTGTCTTTCTCCCTTAAGGGGCAGCTCTGGGCTGCCTCTCCACCCTCAATCCAGCAATGGAGTTTTCTCCTCTCTTCTTACCCTGTAGATGATGTGACCTCATACAGCCCAGGTCCCTAGAGGAGAAACAGCTAACTCATCCCTGCTGAATAAGAGTTTGCATTTAGCTCTGACTTGGAGAGAAAAATAACGTTTCACAGTGTAGTCTTGAGACTGTATGGAGGCTGCTCGTGGGCAGTCTNGGGCCACTCGGCCGGCCCATACTTCTTTCTTTTTTAAATTAAATTTATTGAGGTAACATCGGTTAATTATATAGGTTTCAAGTGTACAGTTCTATAATACATCATCTATATATTGCATTGTGTTCAGAACCTAAAGTCAAATCTCCTTCCATCACCATATATTTGACCCTCTTTATCCTCTTCTACCTCACCCCCTGTTTAAAATTCTTCCATAACTTTCTACTGCCCTCAGGAAAAAGACTAAACTCTTGGCTTCGCATACAAGGCCTCCTCATTCCTACTCCAGCCTTCTTCTCCAGGCTGGTCTCCCATGACCATTGTGCAGCTATACCGAGCTAGAACTGCCTCTTCTCACAACTACCAATTTTGCACTGTTGGTGTTGCATTTGTTTCTCCACCAGGCATGCTGGTCCATTTACTCTTCTGGACTTGGCATGGTCATGTAGCCAACCAGCCTCCCATTCAAGCCTTCCCTACCACAAGCAGAGTGAGGTACCTCCTCTTCTTAGTACATTGTTTTGTAACAATTTTCCTTTTCAAAGACTGTGGCAGGCAAGGTCTTCTATTCATTTCTGTGCTCCCTTTGGTGCTCGGCACACCATGGACAACATTTGTCAAATGAGCGCATAAATTCTAGACGTAGTTACATATTTTGCTTCCTGGAAACCCTACAACTCTTCCCCGAGAGGATCTTATTATTGTCCCCTTTAGAGATGGAGAATTTGAAAACCAGAGGGAGGACAGCATCTTGAAAGGTCATGGTGTGGCAGAACTGGCACTGTGAGCTTCAACCTTCAGGGTATGGTTCATTTTGCCACAGTCGCCCCCCTGCTCACTTCATTTCTCTTCTCATTTTGAGTTACTTGGTTTCTTGGGTCAGAGAAGGCTTTGTGAGAAGATGAGGAAAATCCCCATGTGTCCCTAGTGTGGCTTGCAGTGCCTAGTCTGGCACAGTTTCTGACCTGGACTCAGCTCTGCTTTGGGCCCATCTGGGAACAAGGCAGATATGGTGACTGGTGAGCAGGAGGATTCTAGATGGGGTTCCTTCCTTCCAGGGACCCGTAATCACATGTGGAAACAAGATCTGCCATGAAAGTGAAGACCCACAGCAGAAAGGCACAGCTTTGTGCTGATGACACCACAGGCTGTCCATGTTGCTAGAGGGCATGGGGAAGAGGTCTCTGTGGATGTGGCCAGGAGATGCTTCTTTAAAAGATCGCATTTAAGCTGCACTTTGAAGATAGACATGATTTGGATAGGCTGAGTAAATGGTTGGGGGTGGGCTCTGAGCATGAGAGGAGACCTCAGCCTGTAAGGCTTGGCAGTGGGAAGTCTTGAGTGGGTTTTAGGAAGAGTGAAGGACCTCAGGAGGGATCCTTCAGGACTGAAGTAAGAATGAAGAGGAAAATTGGGGGTCAGATTCTGGAGGCCTTGAATACTGGGTTAAGTATTAGGCTTTATTCTGGAGACCAGGGGCTCTCAACCTTGTAGAATACTTGGATTGCCGGGGATTCTGGTTCAATGAGGCTGTGAGGAGGCCCAGGAACTACTAGTTTAACCAGCTCTCCACCACAGGTGATTCTGCAGCTGGTGGGGTCAAGGGAAGGCTCTGAGTAGCACTGCTTGGAGGTAGGCAGCTGCTGCCCATTTTAAGCTGGGGCTGACTGGCTGGTGGGAGGCCTACATGAAGGGCAGGTTTGGGGACAAAAAAGAGGCAGGGAAGCCTGGGGAGCAGCTGTTGTGATGGTCCTGACTGAAGTAGGAAGGAACTCTCTAGAGAGAAAGGGGGGCAGAGCAGGAGTCCTGACAAAAGCTGCCTGGCGCTGGGGCAAAGAGGCCAAGGGAGGGCAATCATTATGGCTTCATTGCCAATTCCGTCACTCATATGTCATATATTTATTGAGCATCTATTTATGAGCCAGGTGCTGGGGACACAGAGATGAAAGGCATAGCCCTTCCCTTCAAGGAGTCTGCAGTTTTGATGAGAAGACGGGATATGTAACCCAGTAATTACAATCAGTGTGGCAAGAGTGGCACATGTAAGGGTTCAGCATGGGGTCTAGTGCATAGTCAGCACTCAGAAACTATTAACCATTGCTACTAAATGGCCAGAGAGAGAGAAGAGGGGAGAGCCAGGCAGATGCAAGTAAGGCATGTTGCAGTGTGAGCAGCCCCTGCTCCCGTTCTTTCCCCCCAGGCTGGGGGCTCTGTGAGACAGAGAGTAGGGCCCCTTTATTTCTGCCCACTTATACTGCTGAGGTGGTGCCCTCCAAGTGTGCGTCAAAGTGGACTGAATGAATCTGAATTGTTAGCTCTGGGACTGAGAGGCCATGAGAATGCTGGAAGTTCCTATGCTGCATTTCTTGTGGGGAGACAGTGGGCAGTCACACTCTCTTAGCAGAATGGGTGTCCAGAGTGGTCCACTCAAGCAAGAAACGGGTTGCAATCTTCCTTGTCCTTTTCCTTGAGGGGATTTTCAGGGAAGCTGAGGAAGGGGGAGGAAGTAGTCAGAGAAAACAGGAAAATATCCCACCTCCCCAAAGGAAAAAACTTCAGAGTGTGCGACAACTGGAGAAAATGGACTAAGGAAGGTGCAGGAAGGGTTAAGTCTGAGGAGGCAGGTTTCCCCCCAAGGCTAATCACTAGTTCGGGCTGCAGCAATTACTGGAGGGGTGGGGGTGTTTGCACTGGAGTAAATTAGCTGGTGACTTCAAAGGGGCCCCTCCTGCATTCTTTAATTAAGAAAGCAGCTGGCAGCTCCGCTGCTCCCCCGCCTCCCATCTGCCAGGTGGAAGGGCCTGCACAGCCTTCAGCCCATCTTCACT
>NW_017733188.1:81829-84183 GCF_001890085.2 Hipposideros armiger | reverse complement strand
GAGTACTTCAAAATTAAATGTGAGAAAGTGAATTACGGTAACAAGATCTATATAGAAAATTGTAAGCAGGTAGAAAGTATGAAACTTGGTGACTGACTGGATGTGGTGATGCCAGGGAGAGTTGGGGCTCAGGATTTTTATGCTTCAGTATTTCAGTGGTGCTATTTGCTAGGACGGGGAAACCAGATGACAGAATAGATTAGAGAGAGTCAGGGAAAAGGAAAGGGTGGGGGCAATGTCTTCATTTTGGGACATATCAAATTTGAGTCACCCAGGGGCCTTAGAAGGACACCTGGATAAATACATTTGGAATAGAAATAGATGACTTGACTCAGGAAAAGCAAACAAAACATTTTAAAGCTCCTCAATGCCAAGGTGGCAATGCCTTCCTTGGGTCCATCATGTCCCTTGGAGGGAGGACATGGGCTAGAGACATGTGTGCTATATGTGAGTTTATAGTCAGCTCAATATTTGTGCCAATTTTTAGGTTGAAGCATTAGGAAAGGACTAATTAAGACATTATTATTATGTATCAGTTTCCAAAACCGGTCAAGTCTTCAGAATAGGGTAAGTTCAGTTAAACAGTTGCCTTTTATTTCAGGAGGTAGGGATACTGGTGGGCTCCTAAAGTTAGGCCTATGGTACAAGCAATCAGGTATTTAATAAGAGGCATCTCTATGGAAGCTAAAGAAAAACAATTGTTAATGATTGAAACAGATTAAAATTGCAGTTTCTGAGTTCTGAAGGCAGCCAGTCAAGATGTCGGTTCGAAGCATCTTCAGATGGAGTGAAGGCAGACGTTACAGCCTGATAGATTCCCCTGGTCTGCAGTTTGAATGTCTCTGGTGATCTTTCTGCAACAGGCGTGAAGACTGTCCATAGATGAGCGGTTGTGGTAATTTCTCTGAAGTTTATATCAAGCTGTCTAACTTTAGCTTGCATTGCCTTGGAAAAGGGCAGTTTTAGTTCTCAATGATTCCAAGTCAAAAGATGGGAGAAAAATTNTTTTTTGGTCTCTATTTCATTTATTTCTGCTCTGATCTTTATTATTTCTTTTCTTGTACTCCCTTTAGTCTTGTTTTGCTCTTCTTTTTCCAGTTCCCTTAGGTGTAAAGATAGCCTGTTGATTTGAGATTTTTCTTGTTTCTTTAGATAGGCCTGCATTGCTATGAATTTCCCTCCTAGGACTGCTTTCACCATATCCCATAGATTTGGGGTAGTTGTATTTTCATTTTCATTTGTCTCAAGGTATCTTTTGATTTCTTCCTTGATCTCATTATTGACCCACTTGCTATTTAGTTACATGTTATTCAGCCTCCATGTATTTGTGCATTTTCCAGGTTTCTTGTTATAATTGATTCCTAGTTTCATAGCATCGTGGTCTGAGAAGATGCTTGATATGATTTCAATCTTCTTAAATTTATTGAAACTTGTTTTGTGGCCTAGCATGTGGTCTAAGAATGTATATTATGCTGCTTTGGGGTGAAATGCTCTAAAAATATTGGTTGAATTTAACTGGTGTAAAGTGTCACTTAAAGCCACTGTTTACCTGTTGATTTTCTGTCTGGAGGATCTGTCCATTGGTGACAACAGGGTGTTGAAATCCCCCACTATGATAGTGCTACTGTTGATCTCTGGCTTTATGTTGGTCATAAACTGTTATATATATTTAGGAGCTCTATGTTGGGTGCATAGGTATTTATTAAGGTTATATCCTCTTGTTGAATTGATCTTTTTATACTTATGTAGTGCCCCTTCTTTGTCATTTTTTGTAGTCTTTGTTTTAAAGTTTATTTTGTCCGAAATAAGTATTGCTACTCCAGCTTTTTTCTCATTCCTATTTGCGTGAAATGTCTTATTCCATCCTGTTACTTTCAGTCTGTGAGAGTCTTTTGTTCTGAGATGAGTCTCTTGTAAGCAACATATGCATGGGTCCTGTTTTCTTATCCACTCAGTCACTCTATGTCTTTTGATTGGAGCATTTAGCCCATTCGTTTTTAAAGTGATTATTGATAGGTACATATTTACTGCCATTTTCTTATTTGTATTTCTGGTTTTCTTTGTTAGTTTGTTTTCCCCTTTCTTCTGTTTAAAAAAGCCCTTTTAACATTTCCTGCAATGCTGGTTTGGTGGTAATAAAATTGAAGGAGAGATAAAGAATAGGAATAAAAGAATAAGCTAAAGGAATTTAAGTGATAGCTGTGCTGGGTAGAGCTATCTTGGTTGTAGGCCTTTGTTTTTCATCACTTTGACTATTTCCTGCTGCTCCTTTATGGCCTGTAAAGTTTCTGTAGAAAAGTCAGCTGATAGTCCTTTGCATGTAACCCACTCTCTTCGTCTTGCTGCTTTCAGGA
>NW_017733188.1:78817-79801 GCF_001890085.2 Hipposideros armiger | reverse complement strand
TTTATATCTTTCCTTATCTAAAAATACATTTTATTTTCCTTTCCTTAAACAAAAATGCACCACCCTTTTTTCATACATTCTTTTACTGAAAACATATATTAATTTCTTCCATAGTAATTACAATTCTTAACCCTTAGAAGCCTTAATTTCTAGGGAAAACTAAAAGTAAGCAATTATGAGTTATATCAAAATAGATTGGCAAACTCATGAATATATTTCATAACTTCTAGAAACATAGGCTCTTTTACTGGAAAATATATTTCATAATTTTTAGAAACATAAACATTCTCAACAAAGCACATAACATATTCATTAACAGATCCAAATTTATCTTCTAGTTTCTCTGTAATAAGTCAAAAATAGATAGGCTTATTTAATAATTAATATTTCAGTGGTTTATCTTATTTGGAAATTGTTCTGACATAGAATTAACCACTGGCCATTTGTGGAAGGTGAAAGCATTAATGAGACTCTACAAAGTGGAAGAGCAAGAAAGTCTTCTTAAAGTTCAGGCAGAGAGAATGCCCATGGCAGTGTCTAAAGATGATGGCTGCCATGGGTTGTAAGAAGAGAAACACCAGCAGTAGGTTTGCCAGGGCAGAATCTCAGAGTGGACCGCTGCACCTACCTTCAGATTAGTTTTTTCTTATATAGAAAAGGGAGAGTCGGTCAGGCAGGTTTGAGGGCTGACATCTTTTTTCCTGGGGTCTGGTCTGCTTGAAGATGATGTTATCTCCAGACTCCTGACTCCGACTCAGCCACCGAAGCCTGGGACTTTGTGGTCACCAGTAAATACTGCAAGGAAATTGTAAATTGGATTCCGGTGTTCCGACACCTGAGGATTAAGAAATTGCCTTTTTCAGGTTAGGATTCTGTTAATTAAATGGATTCAATGAGGTATGGATAGCCTTGAGAAAGGGAACAAAACAGAGTTCTTAAGTTAATCAGTGAAGGGAGAAACAAAGAGGAAACAGCTGAATAGCA
>NW_017733188.1:72047-76750 GCF_001890085.2 Hipposideros armiger | reverse complement strand
GTGAGAGTCTAAATAGAGGAAGTGGGGAAGAAACTCTAAAAGTTCAACTTGGTATTTCCTCTTTGGTTGAAGGAGTATTACTTGAATGAATTTTTTTGACCATGAAGCATGAAGGACTCAGGTAAATCACTAGTAAGCACTTTTGGATATTCTCTCTGTGGCTTCAAAAAGCTCATTCTAGAAATCTGGGAGGGACATAGCTATGGAAAGATCCAGAGCCTGCCAGAATTTTCTTGGTCTCAGCATCAGGTAGCACAGTGCTGGAAACAGTAAGATCATCTATTCCTCAACCCCGAGTGACCTCCAGTTCTCAAAGTTTCCCTCCCCTTCCATAAGAAGTGTGTCTGTTCACCTCAATGTGGTGGAGAAGTGGAATCCTGAAAATGGTCCCCAGGATATCAGTTCAGGAGGGAATCAGGGATTGATGAGGTTGGAGTAGAATGGGGCTAGAAGTACTGACTCTGAGACTTTAAGACTGTCAGGTTATTATTTTGGAAAGAACTGTTCATTAAAAGACACCATTAAGAGAGTGAGTAGGCAAGCTACAGGGTGATGAGATATTTTCAATACATATGGCTGACAAAGGACACATATCCAAAATATAAGAATTTCTACAAGTCAGTAAGAAAAAGAAAGACAATCCACTAAAAAAATGGCAAAATAACTGAATAGGTACTTTACAAAAGCAGATATCCAAGTACCAAGTAAACATAGGAAAAGGAACTTGACTTCATAAATCACTGTGGAAATGCAAATTTAAACTACAATAAGATACCGCTACACCTGCCGTAAGAATGACCAAAACTATAAAGATAGACAATCCAGTGTGAGGATGCAATGCAACTAGAGCCATGAATTGGTGCAGCCACTTTAGAAAACTTCATGGCAGAAGCTACTAAAACTAAATATGTGGATATCTGATGACCCAGCATTTTCACTCCTAGGTTGAAGCTAGACAGCAATGCATATGTGTGGGCACGAAAAGACATCCAAGAATGTTCATAATAGCATTGCTTGT
Organism: Hipposideros armiger; assembly: GCF_001890085.2. Lineage (NCBI taxonomy): Eukaryota > Metazoa > Chordata > Mammalia > Chiroptera > Hipposideridae > Hipposideros > Hipposideros armiger. The sequence continues at coordinate 75,732 of NW_017733188.1, read as the reverse complement.
TATGGTCCCCCAACTGAGAAGGAAGCCACACACCCCTCTCCTTTGAGGACAGAACATGTGAGTTAAAGGTGAAGCATGGGGAGCTGGGTAAAATGCCAGCAAGCTCTTTCTAATAGTAGTGTTTCCCCTGGAAGTCTTTAGGGGAGAAGTTTCACACAGTCTGGAAAGAATTTGATGTGATTATTGCCTAAGGCANAAAATAACTACATTACATAACTACTTACTGGGTACCAGGCACTCTTTTAGGTGTGAGGATTCTATTTACTATATTAGTCTCACATCAGTCATGCAAAGTAGGGATTATCAGTTCTTTCTCACATGGGGATGAGAAAACTGAGGCTTGGTAAAGTTATTAACTCTACAGTCACTTCCATAAGAAGTAGAGCCCGGGGGGTGACCAGTTAGCTCAGTTGGTGAGAGCGTGGTGCTGATAACACCAAGGTTGCTGGTTCGATCCCAGCATGGGCCACTGCATGGGCCACTGTGCGCTGCGCCTTCCCTAAAAGAGTCAACTACGGCATTGTAGCATGAAATCAATGTGTAACCAATGACCATGGCTCTTCTCCAAAAAAAGTAAAAAAAAAAAAAAGAAGAGGAACCACAGAAAAACATTGAATCTTTGCAAATGTGGAACATTCTCCCAATGATAAAAGATCCAGCGTCCCCTTTCCTATGCATGTTGAAACACAGTGACTCTCCTTACTCTGGATTTCAGGTCCCTTCAGCCACAAGTCAGGGAAAGCAGCTGAGAGCGTGAGTTGAGAGTAGATCACCCCCATCCCAAATCATTCCTTCACCTTTGCTGCCCTGCTAGGAGTAAAACAGCCACATTTCCTTACTTTGCCAATGAAAACCATATATTCTGAGGTTGGTTTCTTTTTCCTTTTCTTATGTTTAAGTCCTCATTGTGATTCTTCTCAGGGAGGAACTGTGTTCACGTGTCCTTTCCCACCTGCCCTGCCATCACTTTGGGCAGTAACCGTCATGTCCTGGGGGAACTGCCCCTGAATCAAGACACAGCGTGGCTGTCCACTTTTATGGGGGGGGGGGCAGAAACCCTAGGCTGATTCAAACCCATTTTACAGACCAGGAATGGAAATCTCACAGCAGGTGAGACACGAAAAACCTCCCTGTTTTTAAACACCTATTACATACCAGATGATCAAGATTTCTAGAACCCAGGTTCTATTCCTATTAATTTATAATAGTCTTGCAAAGTAAGGATTATCTCCACTTTATAGATTAGGCTCAGGGATGTTAAATAACTTGCCCAGTCACACAGTGAGCACAAAGAGTCAGGTTTTGAACTTAGTTCTGACTGATTCAGAAACCCATAGTCTTCCCTCTCTCTGCTAGAGAGAGGATTAGTCGTTCCCCTGTCCCTGCCATCCTAACTAGGAGAATGGCTGGAGCTCATGGTCTTCTTGACTTCCTCTTATAGCTTAGAATGTCTTGTTTTGACTTAGATGCTGGGGCAAAGGTAAATTTCATCATCCTTTCTCTCTTTCCTTTGCTCCTTTACAGTGCTCAGAAAAGGACAAAAATTCCCTAGTTAGGGTGGTAACAGTGGTGGTGGAGACAATTTTGAGGTGTGATTATGATGGTCATAGTGGTGTTTATGGTGACGGTGGCAGTGAAGGAGGAAATGGTGATGGTGAGGGTGGTGGTGGTGGTGGTGATGATGGTAATTATGGTCATGGTAAATGGCAACGGGGATGGTAGTGGTAGCGACACCTTGCCCTAGGCCCCAAACTTCCCCTTTACATTAGCAAAGATGTCAAGTTTGGCACGAGATCACTCACCTTCACTCTTCTTTGGAATTGTATGCACCACAGAGTAGATGACGCCTTCATCTTTCTCATTCTGGTAATGAACTGAAAGAAGGAATGGGACTGAAATAGGACCTGCATGACCATCCCACCTCAAGATATAAGTGTCCCAGAGCCACTTATGGAGGGAAGCCAGTCAGGGGCTCTGGAACAGTAATAACTGGAGGAGGGAGGTGGTCATTACTGTGGGGTATTCATCTTGGCAGGAGAAGCCTGGCCCCTCTGGCAGATTCTAACAGCTTTTCAAGCCTGACACTGTTTAAACTAGAGGCTGGCAAACTTTTTCTGTAAAAGAGATCGTTAATATTTTAGGCTTGTGGGACTAGTCTCTTTTGCAACCGCCTGGCTCTGTAGTGTGAAACCTGCCAGATACTTAATAACATAACTAACTTTCTTTACAAAAATGCGTATTGGCCAAGCTTGGTCCATGGCCATAGTTTGCCAACCCTTAGTTTAGTGCCCTCCCTACCCCCGACCCTCTCTCCTAGAGACCAACTTCCTTCCTGCTTCCCTCTCCTCAACTTTCAAACTCTTCCCAGAAGCCACCTGCTTCCTTCATTCCCCAAGGACTGATTCCTGGCACTCTGGCTTCCACAGCTCCCACCTCCTTCCTCCTTTTAAGAGGCCCGTCCCCGCCTTCATGGGCAGATCATGGTGGAAGTCCTTACCATTGGCATACAGTGGGTACTACTCTCCACCTTGGGCTGGGCATGGATTCAGGGGTGAAAAGGGCCTTAGGAAATACAAAGGCACAATTCACTGAGCACTTTCAGAGACCAGGCTGGACGATGGGGACAGAGAGGCTGAGAGAAAGAATGTCAGTGTAGGCTGCTGGAGGGCTGACGCTGGTTTGTTTATGAGGGTTAACTCACAAGTCTGGACATGGTTAATTTTTATGGGATGTTTCCTTTGAAAAATACCCTAGAGCGTAGCATGGCTCCAAGGGAGTCACAAACCGGGAAGAAGCAGGGTCAGAAATGATGGGGCACACCCTTGCATGGGAAGGGCCCAGACCCACCAGTCAGGCTGCTTTTCAGAAGGAGGAAAAGCTAATAGCTTTGACTGTACATCATGTGCCAGACACTGGGCTGGGGAGTTCAAATTCATAGCAAAGCTTCTAGCCCAGTGGCCAGCACATGGCTGGATGTCTAAAAAGCCTTTCCTTCTAATTCTTTGATGTCTGTAATTCTTCACAACCATCTTGTAAAGGCTTGTACTACAATAGTATCTTCATTTTATAGATGAAGTGACTGAGGCTCATAGAGGTGAATTCTCCAAGTTCACACAGTAAATGGTGGGAACAGAATTGTAATGCAGAATTTGTATGCTTTTTCTCTACCAGCATGGTGCCCCTGTGATAGCAGGTGCTTCTAGAACTTTAAATATTAGCTCCTGGGACAGGAATTAGGTCACATGTGGATTTTAGAGCACCTTGTTCATGCCCAATGCCCAAGAAATATTCATTAGCTCTAAGAGCATGAAAGCATCAGAAACACTGGGTAGGATCTGTGGGAAAGACTCCTCCTGGAGAACCAAGAGGGCATTTACGGAGACTCAGAAAGGCCCCTGGTTATCAAACATCCCTAATGCTTATTAGTCAGGTCTGTTTCTGAGTCTCCGTTCAATGAAGAGCTCTGTGAATTCGATGGTAGTCTGTTTTGTGGGAGGTGTAACAACAGGTAGTAAAATGAACCCTTTTAAACAAAGAAACCAGAATTTGTATACCTAAGTAAGTGCCATTCTGAAGAGGACCCCTTACATGATCACATCCTAGTGACACCATCATTGGTTATAATGTTTTGAAAATTGCCTTCAGATATTCAGTCTGTTGAATATCTTCAGTGGTAGCATGTTTA
>NW_017733188.1:65344-69842 GCF_001890085.2 Hipposideros armiger | reverse complement strand
CCCCTCTCCTTTGAGGACAGAACATGTGAGTTAAAGGTGAAGCATGGGGAGCTGGGTAAAATGCCAGCAAGCTCTTTCTAATAGTAGTGTTTCCCCTGGAAATCTTTAGGTGAGAAGTTTCACACAGTCTGGAAAGAATTTGATGTGCTTATTGCCTAAGGCAGAACTGGAGAGGGTGAATTTTCCATTTTCTTGCCCTAGATTCTCTGATTCAGTGGAAGAGGGAAACCAGTCAGACACCTCCAGGCTTTTCTTTCATGATTCAGTTGACTGGGAGAGAGGAAAATAGTGAGGATGTAAGGTAGGGATTGGATAGCTTGTCCACTTACCTGAACATATCAATATTTATATTTTCCTCTATTGTTCTCTTGCCAACAGATCTCCCGAGTTGAGTTGTTTCCAGCTTTGTTCAGCTGCAGGTCCAGAGGGTGGGGCAGCAGCTCTGCAGAGCTGCAGCTGAGGTAGAAGACAGGGGCAACCGCAGATGGTCTAGCTTGCAAGCGCTTGTGGTGCTTTGCACGCAGAACAGTTGAAGCCTCTGTCCCTGGCTACTTCTACATTTACTGGGTTCCAGCAACTTGAGTATGTGAACCCTTTCTGACTTCTCACTCGACCCTTGCACAGTGAAATGTTGCTGCACCTTCAGAGGTGTTAATGGGATTGGCTCTCTGAGCTGAACCAGCTGCATACTCTTCCCCTGGGGATGAAGATGACCCTAGTGGAATGGGGCAGCTGCCAGGCTGGGAATCTTCCAGGACCCAGGTTGACCTTGAACCAAGACTGGGATGGGTTAGGAGAGGAATCAAAACCCATAGTACTAATACTCTAAGGGAAACGCGGGGCTAAAAGGAGGTAGGGACGATAATAGAGGGGGGATTTTCACCCAGAAGTGGCTTAAAGCTCAGGTGCCCTCATTACTCAGGTCAATTGACAGGAGAGTAGCTATGAGGGACAATGGATGTTGGGATGGGAAGAGTCAGTCCCATTCTTGGAAGGTAAGAAGGGAGAGCAGAGGAGCTGGGGTTGGGGACAGCTCTGGGTATAGAGATAGCATGATGGGCTCCAGCCATCGACCTGAGCTTAAACCCTCGCTCTGGACACTAATCTGCTGAGACCTAGGCCAAGTTCCTACCCTCTCTGCACCTCAGGGTCCATATCNATAAATACAATTCACAGACCTGCCCCAGTCCTTAGACCAGGCATTGAGTGTCACTGGTGTAGCGACAGGGAGGCGGGATGTATGAAAACTCAGGCAGGAGGCAGTCTACGGGAATGACTAGAAGTGTGGTTTCTTCCTGGTCTCCATCATCACTGTTTCCTTCATGAGCTGCCTTGTCTCTGTTTTGTCTTTTTATAAGGAGGTGCCTTGTTTATAGAGGGTGTGGTAAGGGCTTGTGTTCTGCTGGTGCTTCTTCATTGGTCAGTGAGGACCCTGGACTTCCAGATGAAATGGCGTCCTAGCAGAGTCAAAGCGGCAAAGAGTTTAGGGCTCTGGTGTATTTTGGACGTGGACTAGACTGGTGATGAGAGAGATGGGGAGAAAGAGGAAGGGGTTGGAGAAAGGTTAGGGTGAGAGAAGGAAAGGAAGAAAAGGGAGTAAAAGAGAAATGAGAAAAAAAAATGCTAGCATGGGTTGTCTTACTAGTTCTCCAGGTCTCTCTGTCTTATCCATTGTCTTTACTTGTTACCAGTCCGAAGTCCATGTGTGACGCTTCAAAAGAGCAAAACTCAAAAGATCAGAATTTGGAGTAAGGAAAGATTTATTGATTGAGAAGGCGCTAACCAAGAAGATGGGGGACCTAATTCTCGAATCCATCTTTAAAGAGTTCAGAGTTCAGGCTTTTTTGTGTCAAGGGAAGGGGAAGTGGGAAGGGCAAGAGGTGATTGATCACCACAGACGCCTGGGGTCTGAGGAAGACTCTGCTGGTTAATTTGAATCCATTCATGAAACTCATAGCTGCCAGCAGAATTCTTCTAACGATTAACATGTCTATATGCAAGGCTAAGCAGAAGCTATTAGCCTGAAGACCATGGGAAAAAAGCAGGCTTGAACAAGATGGAGTCAGAGAGACCAAGCATTTCACTCTGTTGTATACTCAGAGCAGAACCACAGGCGGTTAAGTTCCCAAAGGTGAGTAGATGAATGGACTTCGTATTTCACTTCCATGAAGTTTGTACTTTGGAGGTAGACCAGGCTTTTAAAACTTTAAAGTGCATACAAATTGCCTGGAGGTCTTATTGAAATGCAGATTCTGAATCAGCAGGTCTAGGATTGGGTCTGAGTGTCTGCATTTTTAGTAGGTTCAAGAAAAAATGCTCTATGTTTGCAGCTCCTTGTGCCAGGAGTTCTCTGAAAGTTCCAACTTCTTCCCAGGAGAGTTAGGTGGGTCTGGTGCAGTCCAGCATTGGCAACTCAGGCTCACTCTCTGATTCCTGAGCAGGGGCTTGAGAGTCTGGGGCCAGGGCCTTTCAGGCAAGTACAACTAATCCTTCATTGACCACTCTCAGGCATCAAAGAATATGGATGCCATGAACAAACCAAACCAAACTATCAGGTACTGCAAATGATTGCCATTGATGAAAATATGGAACAAATCAATATACCTCTATCAACAAAATAGATTCTACAACCACATATCTTTTTAAATATGTAAGGGATAACTGAGTTTTCTGATGTACTCCTCAAATGGGGGCTTTGGGCAAACCTCAGTTCCATCAACTTTGAAAACCTGGAAGGGGTTCGAACAGAAATGGGGTTGCATGTGAAGGCAGCATTCTCAGTGTTAACCCTGGGGCTCACCAAACCTCTGAGAGTCTCCTCAGCCCTGACTTTAGCAGCAGCTTGAAAACTGGAAATGCTTTACAGGAGTGGCCTGGAGTCAGCCCTCCAGGGTATGCAGATTAATGGTCTTTCTTTTCAGGGTCAAGCCAAGCACATCCAAAGGGATTGAGAACCGTAATAAGAAAGGGACTCGGACACTGCATTTGTGGCTGCTGTGTCCAGTTCACTGCTTGAATCCGATGTAAGTATGGGAATCTGTCTTCCCACACCTTTGTCTGGTGTTCTGCTAAGAGTGGGACTAAGAATTCATTCAGGTGCTCCTTGAGTCTCCTCAGAACCCTGACCAGGATGGCAAGCTTAGGGGCTCCCCGACTGCTGGGCTTGGGATCTGGAGGACCCACAGAATGGGCTCGTGGGGAGCACTGGAGGCTGTGGATGGGTATGTGTGCTGAGGGGATGCCGTCACTAGTAGAGGACCTCCTTGCAGTCATCAAGGGGACTTTTGTGGGTCCTGCTTCTTATACTCAGCTCCTTGGCTGGAATCTCACCAAGCTGTGGTCATTTCACTTCAGCGTAGATGACAGAAATGTCCTGTGGGAGAGTTGGGTTGGGATGAGGAAGCAGATGTAAACCAGAGGATGAGAAAAAAGCAGGGGTCCCACTTTTCCCCAAGGTTGATTCCACAGGCCTGGCTGTGGGGAGGGAGAAGCATACTCAAGNGCAGAACTGACAAAAAAAACAAATTGCAAAAACTCGTCGAATTGTGCGTCAAAATCATCAGCTGTGAGAAGCATAGCAGACCAAGTAAGTATCAATAGAGAAACAGTTAGGAAAATCTTAACTGATACTCTAGGCATGAGAAAGGTGTGTGCAAAAATGGTCCTGAAGGAGCTCACTGATGAACAAAAGCAAAGGGAGTTTTTGGCCAGTAAAAAAATAACTGTATCAGAATACCCTCCCTAATCACCTGATCTGGCCCCCAATGACTTCTTTCTTTACCCGAAGATAAAGGAAATGTTGAAAGGAAGACATTTTGATGTCATTCAGGACATCGAGGGTAATATGACAACAGCTCTGATGGCCATTCCAGAAAAAAAGTTCCAAAATTTCTTTGAAGGGTGGACTAGGGGCTGGCATCAGTGCATAGCTTCCCAAGGGGAGTACTTCAAAGGTGACTGTAGTGATATTTAGCAATGAGGTATGTAGCACTTTTTCTAGGATGAGTTTGCAAATTTGTCAGACCTTGTAGTACTGATAACAAAAGATGAATACAGGTCATGTATACACATTTTTTTGGCACCCCTGATATACTAATTCTGAAATCTTGAAAGATCCTCAAAGTGGCCACTGTATCCCAAATTGTCTTTATTATCAGAAGTCCATTGAGACAAATATTTAGCAGAGGAAGGATCATAAATCCAGTTGGCATTCCAGGGGAATGTCCCTCTGTAACAGACTTAGAAAGAGAACACCCCATTACAAAAACTGGTATCGGAAGAGCCAAGAATGAAAACTCTGAGCCTCAACTGAAGGAGGGAGGTTCAGAACCAAGAGAATTTACCATTGGCATCTCAGAGCTGTTGTCAGGGAGATGGCAAAGCACAAAGAGCTCAAGCAGTTACCTTGCTGGAATCTGATGAGAGCACTGGAATTGAAGCAGGGTTTTCTTTGGATCCCATGACACCTGACATCGTGTATGCTGAATGAACTAAAAAA
>NW_017733188.1:55554-60070 GCF_001890085.2 Hipposideros armiger | reverse complement strand
GCGCGCGCGTGCGCCACTATGGAATTGGGCTTGAGGATGTTTTTCTGAGTGACATTTTAAGAAATGTTTTGCGATCCTGAGATTCTGAGATAGGAGTACCACCACCAGGAGTCTTGTTTTCATGGGAGACAGGTTCCTAAATAAAATGGAGCCTAGGTGTTCCCTGTGGTGGTAGGGTGGGATGGGGATGGGTGGGGAGGCAGAATCGCCGCATGAAGAGGGATGTTCTTTATTCTCTGTGAAAGGCATCTTCCTCTTAAAGATCTTTCACCAGTGGCTGGTCCTCCACCATCTTGTCTGGGGTTGGGGCGGAGCTGGCTGTGCTGTGTTGTTTTTCCTTTAATGCTCTGACCCAGGGGTGAGTGGACAGAAATACTAGGCTAGGTTGGCCACTAGGAGGAGGCTTTATTACAGTGTACGGATGGTAGAACTCACAGGTCTTCAGTTCATGGTCCCATGTCCAGCTGTTTTCCCATCTTGCTCTGGACCTGCTTTGTTTTTCTCCTACCACACAGGTATACCTTAAAGCAAGACTAGACAGCATGAAATATAGACTCAAGACTAGAGGGAAGGGAAGCAAGGATGGGCGGTTGGATGGACAAATAGTGCTAAATTAAAAAGAGGAGAGAAAGTTGGAGGCTGGCCCAAGTCCTAACTGGGATGCCTGGTGAGACGGGGGACTGGTCTAGGGCTGGGGAGAGACCCTTTCAGGTATTCTGGCTGATGGTCAGGAAGAAATACTTGGATTTCATGACTGAGTGGTCTTCCTCAGGAGTAGTCAGGCCCAGCTCCTGGGAAACTCACTACAAATTCCTTAACAGAGAGAGCTGCAAGCTTGAATAAGTAAATCTAGGTCTGAGATCTATAAGAGCAATTATTTTTGCCCTTGGCAAGTGAAAAATAAGAATGCTGCCCCTGGGAGGAGGAAGTGGGTAGAACTGAACCTCTGTAGATGGATTTGAAGGCCTAGGAATAAGCTGGCATCAAATAGCTTTGGCACTGGTAGCCATTCTCTTATGTGTGGCCTGAGGCGAACAAGGGTTAGAGTTGTAATAAACATGTAGCCACCCAAAGTGATTGCTTTGAAAGCCAACTTTCAGGCTTAATTATCATGCACAAGACAGGAAAAAGAAGGAGTCTAGAATATCAAAATCAATAGATTATCTAGAAATGCCGTTTATTTGTTTGTTTTCCCTCTTTTTCTCTAAAGAATCCTCTACGTCTGAATTTTAAACAAACCTTTTATTTTCAATGGCTCTGATTGGAGGAATTAGGGAATAAATAACAGGAGAGAGGGCAGCCTGGGGAACCTGCCTTTTGACCTGCTTAGACTAGAATAAAAATGTACTGAGCACCCAGTAAGTGCCAACCTAATAATTAGATATTAGATAGATGTTATCTTCATTAACTTAAACCCTCACAATAACCCTGGGAGGGAGGTATTTAGTGACTCTTAGAGTGTGGACTGGCCCAAGGTCACAGCATTAGTAAATAGCAGTGTTGGGATCAGGCCATTGCTCAGTCCTCTCCACCATGTTTCCTTCTGATGAGTTAACATGCACTGAACACTCACCTAGGGCACAGCACTGCACAAGAGTGTGTGTGCGTGAACATGCACATGCACACTGGAGTTCTCATTACTTCTTTCTCCTCTACTAAGCAGACGAGCTCTGCCGAGTTTAATGAAAGACAGAGTTGGAAGCTTTGGATTTTTCCAGTCATATTGTCTGAAGTATTGTCCTGTTTGCCCTCTATTCATGCCTAAGGGTGCTGTAATGTATCTGTGTGCATCTTTGGGTGACTGTGTGTTTTGGAAGCTGTAACTGTCTTTCCATGGGCCCTGTTGTATGACATGTGACACGTTTTCTGGCTTTCCAAAGGTTGAGCAGTGCCTGGCATAGGGACTCAGCAACCAAGAAAGCCAAAAAGGATTACTGATCAGTTTTTCTCCAGGGTCTGAAATAATCCAGCAGTGTAGCAGCAGTGACCATCACACCAAGCAGACTCACAGGCAGCCAAGGAACCAGCCAGTTGCTACTGGTGGGGGAGGACAAGACCCGAGGTCCAGGGGGGTGAGTAGGGGTGACCATGAATGTTGAGGATGAAATTCAGAAATACACTCCAGACAGGCACAAAAGAGGCAGAATGGCTGGCAATAGGAGGAACCATGTGGCCTGGACAAGCCTTGTAGATGGGAATTAAGGATGACTCATAGGATGCCAACATGGAGGGCAATACCATGGAGGATCACATGGCTCCGCCCTATTGTCCACCCCGTTCTCCATGGACCTCATTGTTTCCCCACCAGGTTCAGTAGACACATACTCCAAACGGGGTCCATGCTCAATCATGCAGTGCCTGCTATGGTCCAAGCATTGTGCCCATATGCTGGGAGGTACATGGGGAAGTGAGGTCTGACCCCAGGCAGTGTGTGGGGCTCAGAGCCGGCTGGGGGACAAGCTGTACTATCCAGGGAGAGTATGTCAGGCTGGCTTCTCTCTCTGGATATCTCATTGTGATTTTGATTTGCATTTCTCTAATAGCTAGTGAAGTTGAACATTTTTTCATATATTTCTTGGCCATTTGTATGTCTCATTGGGAGAAGTTTCTGTTCTTGTCCTCTTAGGCAAGGTTTTTTCTTTCTTTTTTTTAAATTTTATTGAGGTCATTGGTTACACATTGCTTTCAGGCTACAATGGCATAGTTGACTCTTTTAAGGAGAGTGCAGCTCACAGTGGCCCATGCGGGGATCGAACCAAGCAACCTTGGTGTTATCAGCACCACGCTCTAACCAACCGAGCTAATTGGTCACACCCAAAGTTTCTTTTTAAACCTCCATTTTCTCAACTGTTTCAAAGGGATTAAAAAAAAAATACCTGTCCTATAGGCTCTGAAGTTTGGATGAGATAATATATACACTACCAAGTAGGTGTTCAGTGGTTTTGTGGGTTTTTTTGGCTGTTATTTTTATGTGTTTCTGGCCACATCCAATCGGAAATAGCAGCTCTGCACTTACAGTCACTCTGTTCCTACACATCTAGCTATGGGGTCTATATCTTAGGCTGGTTTTCTGAGGTTCTGAGCATGAGGTATGACCCAGTCATGCCTGGGTTCTCCATTACACTGTCCACTAGTTAGCCAGTCACTGATTCTTTCCTTCTTCTCTTCCTTTGCTCTCTTCCATCCAGATCCTGGGTTCTAAGCTGGTAAGCTCTTAAACTGTATCTAGTCAAGTCCAAGGGCTGTTCCTGTTACCACGTAGCAATATGCCCTTGGGAAACTTTTATCTGGAGCATATCCAGGCACTAGGCAATGCTGTCCCTGTCCTTACTGTGAGCATAAACCTTCTCGCTTGTCCAAACGTCCTTTCTTAGAGCACACAGGGTTACACAGTGATGTTGGGGAAGGAAAAGCACTGCGTGGAACAGGTATTTTTCTCACAGGGGTCAAATTCCCACAACCTCTGTTCAGAAAGAGATCGCATTTAGAAATGGTCTTGCTTTTCTGGTTCAATGAAAACAAACAAACAAACAAACAAACAAACAAACTACAAGGACCAAGTTTAAAACAAAAAGTTAAGTCAACTCAGAAACTGTAAAGCAAAGTGAAATATATGCCCAGATTTTTTCCTTTTAAGAGTTGCAGGGTGACAGTAGCTGAGACTAAGCTGAGTCTGGGAAAGTCCAGGGATCCTGCCTGCCCACAATCCTCTACCAGTAGACCAGTCCCTGCAGTCACTGGCCTGGGTGACTGACTCCAGGGAAAGTGGGTCAAGATGAGATATATGGATCAGGGAGAATCGATTTGAATCTTCAAACCAGACCCAAAGACCCCTCAGACCAGGAACAGAACTCCGCCACCCCCACTCCACCCCCAACATGATGTAGGTAGAAAAGAAATGGTTAATATAAAAAGGGCTTTGGACGCTCAGAACATAAATCTCTTGAGCAGGTGAGAAGCCCAGTTATTGTTGACTGATTCTAGGAAAATGCTGAGGCTTCATGAAAATATATAGCCTTGTAAAATTGCACCTTCCGCTATTGAGCAAAATGCATGGAACTGTTTTTCCTCGCTTCCCTGATCTCTTTCTTCTCTCCACAAGTAGCCCCCTTTCCTTCTATAACTTTGTTTTCCTTCATCTCCTTTCGAGACAGCCCTGATGGGTATTTTAACCTGAAGTCACAGAGTAAACATGTTGGGCCTCAGGATGTGATTTTCTGTCTCCCTAATTTAGTTCTGATACACCAAAGGGCTGCTCTTCCAAGGACCTAGGAAAATGGACAGGAAACATCTGGGGGTCCCCCACACCCCTATCACCATCTCTCTCAAGCTTGCCCACATACACGCACTTGTCTCAAGCTCCAGCCATAAACTCACATGAACTGAGAAAGGTGAAATCAGGAACTTTGTATCTCAGGAATGACTTACAATCTTTGGTGCCAGGATGGTATGCTGACCGTTGGTGACTTACCAAAGAGTAGCACAGCCATCCAGAGCAGCATGGGGCCTGGCCAGG
>NW_017733188.1:28154-52894 GCF_001890085.2 Hipposideros armiger | reverse complement strand
TGGCAACTAGGAAGTAGCTGTGGTTTTTGAGAAAGTCAGGAAGCCTTAAACCACCAGTCTTCCTCACAACCTTAGCTTTTACCAGTAATTGCCAGAGAGGTGAAGTGATCTGTGTGAAGGTTCTCAACCATAAAGCCTCCTGGGATTGGAGCCACATCCCTAGCCAGAATTGGAGGCCCAAGGAAAGACCTGAGGCCATTTCTCTGAGTTAGGTCCAAAAGAAAGAAAAAAGTAGGAAACATATCAAAAGTCTAGAACTTAGGACAGAAGCTGAAAAGACCAGGAGTCAGTGAAGACGGAGCCACACTGGGAACCAAGCTCTGGGCCTGGCCTGCAGGGGACAGGAAATGCTATGAAACATCTAGTCACCACCTCTTTCCCTCTTCTCCTTCCCTCTCCCTTCCTTGTGGAGACCAACTGGGGAGAGTTTTGGAAGAGCTCCTGGAAGAAGTTTGTGTTAGGTCTGCAGCGACCCCTTGTGGCTAATGGGCAACAATTACCCTAAGGAGGGACTTAAAATGTACTGAAATGTCATTCTTTACCTACCCACCCACCCATCCATCAAGCTTTTCTTTTTCTTTTCTTTTTTCTTTTTTTGGCACCTTTTCAATGCCCAGTTCATCCCTGCTTCTGGGAGCTCAGAAAGAGACAGGCATATACTCAATATAGCCTTTGCATTTCTTAAAACATTTTTTTGTGCCTCTATTCTTCTTTTTTTGAATCACCCTGTAGTGTATTTGTTTTATTGTTTTTCTCTACTTCAAGTTTGTGATCTCCTGAAAGGCAAGGGCCAAGTCTAATTCAATTTTGTGTCTCCAGGCCTAACACTATATGAGCTCCAAGATATACCAAAGTATAATGTTAGGATTTCTGGAGTCAGAAAGATCTGGGTTCTAATCCAGGTCCTTACTGGGTGGAAGACCTGGGGCAGTGTCTTAATTTCACTAGCCTTGGGTTTTAACTCTGTAACATGGTAATAACAACATCCAATTTCTCATATTGTGGAGAGGATTACATTTTTGCGCACACAATGTCTTGTACACTCATGCCTCCACCTGAAATTGGATTCTGCCTTTATGTCTTCTTAGGAAATCTGTACTCCCAGTGCTATACTGACCTTTCTCTCTTGTGAATTCAGCTACACCATTTCAACTGGATCTTTCCCATGGGTACTTCTGAAAGATGCTCTAGTATCTTTCATCTTAACACCAAACCAAACCAGGCCAGCAACCTTGCTCTTAACTCCATATTCACGGCAAGCCTCCATTCACAATCTACTTGAAAGTGGTCCATGGCTGCCCTCACCAGTTGGTGTTCTGAGACACATTGGTGTGCCTCAAATGGTTATAGGTGCTATAAGATATTGAGCTCTACTTTCAGGGCAGCTGGGTGGAGCCTCACCTACAGCTGGGAGCAGGCTTGTTAATTACCCAATGTTCCATTTAAATATATTTTTCTATATGTGCAACAAAATGAAAGGGATTGAGAAGTACTGGCATGTATTCTCTGCCTCCTCGTCTGCATTTGCCCCCTCTCACCCACTCTAATTTGGCTTCAGCCTCCTTCACTCACATCTCTAGCATATCCACCCAACGAACAGGTTTGGTCCTCATTCTGTTAGAGTGGTGCTTATATTGTTACTGTTAATTACTCCTTCCTTACCCCTGGTTCTCCTTCCCGTTCTTTGGCTTCTCCTTTCTGCTCTCTCTGCAGGCTCAGTTGCCCTCCTCTAGTGGCTTTGAAGAAGTTATTCAGACCCTGGTCTCAGGCTCTTTTCTCTTTTCACTCTATATTTTCTCGCTAAATATTCTCATCTGTGCCAGTGGTTTAAAGGATCACCTCTAATGCAACTCGTTCCAAATCTGTCTCTCTAGCATAGGCCATACCCAGTGTTTCTGATTTGAAACTGCTCACTGAAGAACTCCGTGTGGGAGTGACTTCACAGAAATTGCAGCGTGAGGAGTGTTTCTTGAAATCTCCCCTGGAAGTTACAAGAAATTGAACAGCCATAATTCAACAAAGGCTTCCATGTGCAACACACAGGCATGTCTGAGACCTGCACATTGAATCACCTGAAGGTGGGCAAATCAGGTGAGCGGGAAAGTAAGGAAGGAGGAAGTGCAGAGAAGCAGGCTGCTGACCAGAGCTCACTGTGATCACAGGAGAGGGAAGAATTCAGGCTCCAGGCACACCCTCTGTGGCCCACAGTCCTGCCTGAGGGATCAGCATATGATATGACTGGACCCAGTGATAGCGGCAAAGACCTCGGAACAAAGATTGAATTGCGAAGGGTGAGAACAGTGGTTTAAGCCCTCACTGCCAGGAAGAAAACAGAAAACAAAGACGTGGAGCCTGGCCACCTCCGCCTCACCCTCCCAGAGTTCCCCCCACCCCCACCCCCCTCCCAGTGTTAGAAGTGGGTTTCAGAAGAACTGGCTTCAGATTAAAAAACAGAATATCTACAGCCTTGAGAACTGGAGCAACAGTCCTGCAGCCACAGACTCACAGGGCAACTAATTCCAGTGAAAGGGAAGGAAAAGTAGGGGCAAGAAAGCTGTGGGCTGGTAGCCACCATTGTTCAGAGCTGCCTGTCACAGCCCATCCTGCCCCCATCTTTCTGGACAGATCCCTGTGGGGGCAACCAGAGCCACTGAGACACACAGACTGTATTGGGCTGCAAGGGCAGCATTAGGATTTCAGAAACTCAGAACACTATCACCCTCCACATCCTCCCACAGAAGTGGTGTCCTGAGACTCAGGCGACCTGCTCACAGAGGAGAAGCCACCTTCCAGGAAACCCCCCATCACATGAGAAACGGAAAGAGTGCAAGAGAAAATAAAATGCTATAGCATGAGAGAAAATAAAACATTCTAGCAACACCTACTGGAAAGCAAAAGAAAGACCTCTCCATATTAACCTGCTGCAGAACCCACTCCTGTAGATGCCCTGGAAGTAAAACAATAATTCATTAATTGCCATGAATAACTAAGGCAACAAGGCAGCTCAGAAAGAAAATGAAAATTCTCCAGAAAATGAACTTAAAGACATAGAAATATGTGACTTAAGTTACAGAGAATTCAAGATTGCAGTTTTGAAAAACCTCAACAAGATGCAAGAAAACACAGATCTGCAGTTTAATGAACTCAAAAAACACAATTAAAAAAACAAAACAAACATTTTACCAAAGAGATTGAAATTTTAATAAGGACCAAATAGAAATTCTGGACATTAAGAACTCAATAAAAGAAATGAAGAATGAAATAACCAGCTTAGGTAATAGAGCTGACCAGGTGGAGGAAAGAATCAGTGACAATGAAGATAGAAATCTGGAAATGACACAGATGGCAGAAGAGAGAGACTTGAGAGTTAAAAGAAATGACAGAACTCTACAAGAACTTTCTGACTCCATCAGAAAGGGCAGTATAAGAATAATGGGCATACCAGAAGGAAAAGAGAGGGAGAAAGGAACAGAGAATATATTAACAAGTAGTTGATGAGAACTTCCCAAACTGGATCCTCAAACCCAAGAAGCAAATAGAACACCTAATTACCTCAATTTCAACAGGTATTCTCCAAGGCACGTTGTATTGAACTATAAAAAATTAATGACAAAGAAAGAATTCTCAAGCCAGACAGGGAAAAGAAGATGGTAACCTACAAAGGAAACCCCACTAGATTATCATAAGATTTTTCAGCAGAAACTCTACATGCCAGGAGAGAGTAGAATCAAATATTTAAACTATTGAAAGGAGGAAATTATGAGCCAAGAATAACATATCCAGCAAAGATACCCTTTAGATGTGAAGGAGGAATAAAGACCTTTCAAGACATACAGAAGCTGAGGAAATTTTCTAACACACGACCTGCACTACAAGAAATACTGAAGGACGCAATTTGACCTGAAACATAAAATCAAAAGAATACAAAGCCATGAGTAGTATTACAAACAGACAGACAGAAGCAGGAAATGGCAACTCCTACACAAAATAGGGCACTATACACTTAAACATAACATACGGGGTAAAGAAGAAAATAAAAACATTAAAAAAAAGGGAAAAAGACAACTTGCTACCGCAACTCAGAAATCAACTCACAGCTTAAGTAGGGATAACTTGTAACAACAAAAACATAAAAGGGGAGAAAGTAAAGGTCTGAACCTGCAAAGGGGAATGGAGATAAGAAGCGTGCTGAAGAAAAAGGGCTACTGTATATATGAATCTCTTACATAAACTTAATGGTAACTACTAAAAAAAAAATCCAGAACTGAGATATATGACATAAAAAAAGAAGAAACAGAGGGGAAAATCATAGAATACCACCACACTGAAATAACAGACAGCAACAAAAAGGCAAAGAAACAATGGAGACACCAAGCCACCAGAAAACAAAGATAGAATGATAGGAAATCCTGACATATCAATAATCACTCTAAATGTAAATGGACCGAACTCTCCAATAAAAAGGCAGAGTAGCAGATTGGGTAAAAAACCCAAACCCACACATATGTTGCCTCCAAGGGATGCATCTCAGCTAGAAAGACAAGTATACACTCAAAGTGAAAGGGTGGAAATTGTTACTCCAAGCAAACGGTATTCATTCCATCCACTCCTCTCACCACCAATCTCTCTCTACGAGATTATTTTCCTCTGCACATGGACATGTACAAATATAATCCGAGACAAATCTTTCCCTCTGCCTTACTCCTTTTAGCTCCCCTGCCCCATGTTTCTCCTCCTTTTATTGTCACGCTTCTCAAAAGAGTTGCCCACATTCATTGTCTCCTCTACTGCAATCCCTACCCACTTGGCAACCTTGGATGGTCTGGCTTCAGTCCCCACCATGTCACTGAACTGCTTTTGTCAAAGTCACAATGACTCATGTGTTGCTGGCTCCCATGGACCATTCTCTGCCCTCTGATTATTTTGCCCATTCAACAGTTGAACACTGCTTCCCTCTTGAAACACTGTTCTTTTTTGGCACCCATCACATCCTCTCTCCTTGATAGGGTAGGTAGATAGATAGAAAGGAGCGGGAGAAGGAGAGACCTGGCCCTGGTTAGAAAGCCCCTTGCTGCAGCTCCTACTTAGGTTAAGACCTCTTGCAGCTGCCCTCACTTAGAGCATCAATGCCTTACTAGCCCAGCAGAATTCCATGCCCCTAAATCAAAGGCATATATTGTTAGATGCTAGAGAGAGAGCGAGAGAAACCATCCTGCTTATCAAAATGCACACCCTGTTTCTCAGGGCCATTGTAATGAGCTCAGAAAACCTTGGGAGCAAGAAGGGAGTAGGAGGCATGCAAGCTAGAAAAATGAGAGGTACGGGAGAGAGAGGGGGGAGACAATTCTACCCATAGAAATAAAAACTCGCACACAAGGTAAGGAGGGGCTGCTTCCTTCTCTTGGGTCAGCGCACTCCATATCTTGGAGTGTGCTCACTTTTACTAATAAACTTCTTGCTGTTCTATGCTGCACAAGCTCTGTCTTTTGACTGAATCCTTTCCTTCAGGAAGACAAAAAGCGGAGGTACAACGTCATTCCCAGTAACATCTTGATTCTCCTCTGACTCCCCGGCCATTCCATCTTAGTCTGTTTGCTGGATCTTCCTCTTCTTCCTGAAACTGAATGTCAGGGTCCTGAGTTCAGTCCTGGGCCGTCCTCCCTCTCTTCCCCTCCCCTCCCTTCCCTTTCCTTTCTATCTTTCCACTGTTTACACTGTCTCCCTAGTCCCATGTGCAGTGACCTCAAATTTACATTTCCTGACCTGACCCGACCTCGCTGGTAGATTTCAGACCTGAATATGTAACTGCCAGCTCTCCTCCTCCACTTGGGTAGTTCACAAATATCTCAAACTTGACATATCCAAAATAAAACCCTTCACCCCTCTCTTTGCTGGGAATGAGAAAACCACCCACCCACTCTTTCTACTGTCCTGCCCCGCTGCCTATCGGTTTTCTCATGTCAGTGAGCACCGCCACGAGTTACTCAAATAGAGACTTCAGAGTCATCTCTTACAACTGATCCATTGGTACTGCTCCAAAATATATCTCAAATCCACCCTATTCTCCCCATCTTTACTGCCACCATGATAGTGGAGCGCCCCAATATCTTTTGCCTACATTACTGCACAAACCTTTTCATTCTTTTCCCAGCCTCTGTTCTTGCCCTCCCACGCATTTCCCACACAGCAGAAAGAAGTGACCTGCTCAAATATAAACAGATACAATGTAAATACTCCTCTGCTTAAACCTTCCAAAGTCTCCATTGCACTGAGAATAAAACGTACCCTGTTTTACAAATGCCCAGTAGGTGGGGCTCGGTGTCCCTCTCTGGCCTCATTTGAGGCCACCCCTTCTTTTACCTATGATGGGGTGAGCCTTCAGTTCTGCTGACAACCACAGCTTCTCCCTCCTCAGGGCCTTCATGTACTCTTGCCTTTGCCTCCAAGACTTTGCCCGTATCCACCAACTCACCCTCCACCGTGTGTGTGTGTGTGTGTGTGTGTGTGTGTGTGTAAAATTATATTAAACATTCAGAAAAATATAACAGATCACATAAGAAACATCTGAGTACCTAGAGCTCAGCTCCATTTAATTCTAAAATGTCATATATAATTCGGATTTTTGTTTTTCTTAAAGAAACCAAGTAGCAAAGAATCAGCTGAAGCACCCCTCCCCCAATTTTATTCTCCCCCCCCCCTTCCTAGAAATAACCTTTGACTTTGGGATTTATCAGTCCCATGCCTGTTTTTTTTTTTTTTAAAGATTTTTATTGGGGAGTTGGGGGGATGGGAACAGACAAGTTGCTGTCCTTTTGTTCTTCAGCCCAGCTCCAGGTTGAGCTGTTGTTCAGCATCTTAGCTGTGGAGGGCAGTGTTCACTGGCCCTCATATGTGGGATCCGAACCGGGGCCCTCCCCTCTGGCGTCCCAAACCAGTTCTTAACCATCGCGCCACCCAGCCAGCCCCCACGCCTGTTTTTATATTTTCATTACATACGTGTGTATCCATCAACAATATATAGCACTGTTTGTCATATTAAAATTTTATGTAAGTGGTATTTTATTATATTGTTGGAGGATTCTGCAACTCACCCTGCTCCTCGATTTGTGAGATGAATCCATGCTGACACATGTGTCTCTGGCTGTCGTTTCCACGGTGGCACAGTATTTCACTGGGTACATATGACTAACTTTATTCTCCTAGTAATGTACAGTATAATGGTCCCATTTTCAATTTTTGGCCATTATAAACACTGTTGCAAAGAACATTTGTACACATCCCCTTGGGCACATATTTGAGAGTTTCTCTAGGGTGAATGAAACCTTAAAAGCAGGATTTCTGAATAGAGTACGTGCCTCTTCGATTTTAGTAGATAGTGCTAGATTGCTCCCAAAGCAGTGGAACCGTTTCCACTAGCACTGCAATACTCGTGGGCGATCACCTACAGAGCTGTTAAGCTTCGTCCAACTCACAGGGGATGTCATGCAGCACACCATGATCTAGGGTGCAGCCGGAGCTGGCAGATGGCATTGCTGGGGATGGGATCCCAAGGACACGTTTAGGGCAGGTTTCAGCCACAGGTCCCTGGGATATGTGGTCTTAATCCTCTTCTCACCCAACTCTTTTCTAAAATTTGAAAGCAATGCAAAACAAAAACTTGCCCATTTGAAGTAAAGCTAAAAAGAACCCAGGTTGTTAAAAACAAACATCTACGTATATGCTTAACATCTAGAATATGCAATAGTAATATTTTAACATGCATATTTGCTTCAGATGTTTTCTTTTTAAGAAATAAAAAATTTCAGTTATGCTGGTAGTTTTCCTTACTTTTTTCACCAACTTCCCTTCTAGGATGCAACTAAGACCCTGAGCTTGGTGGGTATCCAGACCATTTATTTTTATAACACATGTATGTATCCATAAACAGTTTATAGTATTGTTTATTTTTATTCACACAAATGGTGTCCTGTACCTAATATTCCTAATATTCTGCAAGTTTCTTCCCTATACACCAAACATTGCTTCTAAAATATATCTATGGTGATGCTTATATATGAGGTATGATAAAAAAAACTACAGTAAATGTTTATAAATTTTTTATTACAGTAAAAGACACATTGCCATTAATCCTCCTCAAAATACTTCCCCTCACCCCTCACTTCGAACACACTTATCCCATCATTCTTGCCACTTTCTGAAGCAGTTCTGGAAGTCCTCCTTTGCGACTGTCTTTGGTTGTGCTGTCGTGGTTGCCTTGATGTCCTGAATCAATTCAAAACATGTACCTTTCATGGTCATTTTGACTTTGGGGAAGAGCCAGTAGTCACACAGTGCCAGATCTGGTGTATAAGGTGGATGAGGACACACCATAATGTTTTTATTTGACAGAAATTGCCATACCAGAAGCGATGTGTGACACAGAGAGTTGCCATGATGGAGGATGAAACTGTTTGCCCATTTCATGTTAATGTGTTGTTCGTGATCCATGGTTTATGGCATACTTAAAAACATACCTTCTCTCAACTGTAGCTCACACTCGACTGACTGCACTGAACAAGTTGAAACTTGTCACACACTGTTACTAAGGTTCGATACCTCACTTCCCATATTGAAGATCCCTGCCTTTCCGTTGGATGGCACTTGGCAGCAGCATTCACTGTGTTTTTTTATCACACCTCATATCTATGTAGTTTAGGGTTTATCCATTCTCCTAACAATACTCTTAGACTGTTTTTAGTTTTTGACCATTTAAACAATGCTACATATACACTCCACGAGGGTAGAGATTTTTGTGTTTTGTTCATGCTCAATTTTAAGCCCCTAGAAGTGTGCCTGACACAGAGCAGGTACCTAATAAATTTGTTTTGAGTTAATGAATAAATGAACAACCTCATACATGTTTATAGGTTTCTTCCATGCATAATTTGTCCAGAATATACACACAGAAGTGAAGTGGCTGGATTTGTTTGGGTGAGCTCACCATATTTTTCTCCAAAGCTACTGTATTCATTTGAATATTCCCCAGCAATCTGAGAGTTTGTTTCCCCTTAGCCTCGCCAACTTTGGAATTTTGAGATGTGTGTGTGTGTGTGTGTGTGTGTGTGTGTGTGTGTGTGTGTTGTGTGTGTGTCCAACTTGATATTTATACAGTCATATCTTATTATTGTTTTACTTTGCATTTCCCTAATTCCTTTCTGACCCCACCCCACCCCCCAGTTGACTTCTTTGTGGTATGTGGGTTCTGGGTTATCAAATAAGGAGAAGTGGGTTGGGGTGGGTTGAGAGTCACTCTCAAGCTGTCAAGGGTGCAGCCTGACTCCTGCATGGGCCGGGAGCTCTCCATGTATTCCTGGCCTCCTCCCCTTCCTGGAGGGTTTTGAGTAGGAGTGCCAGGCCAGATCCAGTACCCTTAGGACTAAAGGGTGAAGTGTGGAGACTCAGGGTTACCCTTCCTGCCCAGTGCGGGAGACCAGCTGCCGCAGGTCCAGGGGTCCCTTCAGGTGGAGGCGGAGTCGGCGAGGAAAAAAAAAACGGAGACACAGGAGCGCTTTCTCAAGAAATGTCTCACTTTATTTTACAGCATGCCCCTTTTTATACCGGGCAGTTTAACCATTGTTTCATTAGTATCAGGGTTTTACTTCCTCATAATTCTTATGCTCCAGGGTACAGCTATACCTTTTCTATGCTAAAAACTGACTTATCCCAACTACGCCCAAATCCCTCCACCCTCAATGACTGCAACCAAGGCCTGAGCCTTTACATAATCGCCTAAAGGATGGTTACCATGGCTACCCAACATTTATTCTAAAAACTATTGTCTAAACAGGATCTCAAGATTTATAGGGTGTGTACTTTGACCTTTACTAAAAGACTAGTAGTGTGACTAAAATTACCTTTAGTGTATAAAATATAATCATTGTGATATATCTATTAGAGGGGGTGTAAGATTTTCATCCTATTGGGGGGCATCCAAAGGGGAATTTAAATTCTTTAAGATATAAAGCAGTATCTGTTTCTCAGTCAGAGCTTCAGAATTTGTCACAATTGCAGTGTTTGGCCATGTCAGACACTGAGGTGCAGACGGCTCCCAGCAGCCCAGCTCCACTTTGAGCTCTGAAGGCTGCTGTGAGAGGCAGGAGAGGGCTCTCTAGGTGCCCATGTTGGTATGATCTCCAGCTGGAGAGGGCCACTCAGGAGAGCCCTGGGGCTCAGGGTGTTCTTATATTTGCAGTTGCCTTGACTCCTCTGAGGACCATGTGGGTTCCCATGGTGGCAGCCGTCTTTGGAGTCCTCAGCACTGCCCCTCTTTAGCACATACCATGCCCTCCACTTACAGAAGAACATACCATCTGGTCTGTATTTGACAAATTGAGAACTATTTGGAGAAAAGAAGACAAGTTTGAGGTTAAGGAAACAAACATTATGAGAGAGAGGAGTGGGGGTGCAACTGAGGTAGAAAGCTTGAACTCACAGGGTACCCCTTGGCTTTGGGACAACAGGGAGAAATACCAGGGCACTAGACTGAATGCAGCAGCAGGGATCACCACCCTGTGGACCTTTGAGCCAGGTCAACTGTGATAGGGCAACAGACCAAGATTTAAAATGTGATGCCAGTGAATCAGCCATAGCAGTGGGTGGGTGGGAGCCAGTGCCAACTGCCATAGGAAAGTCACACATAGGGATGACACTCACTTGAGATCTTTTCCCATTTTAAACGCATTAACAAGTCATCATCACCTGCAAGCCCAGAGGGTGAGCAGTCTGACTTAACAACCCCTTTACTTTTACAAAGCATTGAAGTCATTAACTTCCAGCAAGCAGAGAAAGCCAGTTATTTAACTCTCATCTCCTGAAAAGTCTTAAAAATCAACAGCAATGAAACCTTGTCTTTTTGGCAGTATTAAATCATAAAGCACCATATTGCTAAGTAATGGGGCCATTC
This sequence comes from Hipposideros armiger, assembly GCF_001890085.2. NCBI lineage: Eukaryota > Metazoa > Chordata > Mammalia > Chiroptera > Hipposideridae > Hipposideros > Hipposideros armiger. The sequence goes on along the minus strand of NW_017733188.1, from coordinate 41,952 downwards.
TGTCAGAGTGTAACTTAGGAAAAATGAACCTCATGGCACATCGTCTGCTCAGAAGCCTGTGGTGACTCCATACTGTTGTTCACATGTGATCCTAAACCTATGGCATGAGTTTCTGCTTCTCCTTCACCACTATGTGTTTTCTACTTCCCACTGGATGACGTTTTTACCTTCTCCTCATCCATACCACTTGACTCCATCTTTCCCTTCCCCTCACTGCCACCCATTCATCTCTTTCCAAGCCTCCCTATGTGGACCCTGCACTTGACACATAACATTAGTATTGTTAATAACACCTAACATTTGTATATTCCTTTTGGTTATCCGACTACACCCTCCACATCTCAGAGAAATATCATCTTTTTGAATTTTACCAGATACATTCCTCTTACCTCTAATCACTCTAGCATTGCTTATGTATTTATGCATTGCATCTTTTCTAATTGTATGTACCCATCTTTGCATGTATACTTAGGGGTGTACATGTGTCAGTCTCCCCCACTATATTATACATCTCCTAGATTTATTCTTTTCTTCCCATTTCTGCATCTATGTGCAGCTACCCAGGTAGGTGACAGCATGTCATGTGTCAGTTGCCACACGGTTATCGAGCTACCATTGGCTAGGCATTGTTCTGGGTGTCACCTGCAATGGCATGGTCCTTAGACTCTAGTAGGAAAGAGAGATATTAAACAACTAAATGAATCATAGGTGAGAAAAGGGCTCCAAAGTAGAATGACAGATGCTTTAGAATATGTGGGAGTATATGTGGGGTGGTTGGAGACCACAATTCCATTGGGAGAGCAGAACTGGAAGCTCACGCCTGGTTTCTCCTGGATGCTGTCCTATATGCCTTTCTTCTTTGCTGATTTTAATGTGTATTCTTTCACTGCAATAAGCCATAATTGAGGGTATAACAGCTTTTCTGTGAGTTCTAGCAATTCATCAAACCTGAGGGTGGTCTTGGGGACCCCAACACAAGTAGAGCAGAGAGGACAAGGGCTATAGGGGAGGGGGGAGGGGATAGTATGAGGCGAGGTGGGAGCTGGAGCAGGGGTTCTCAACCTGTGGGTCGCAACCCGTTTGGGGGTCGAACGACCCTTTCACAGGGGTCGCCTAAGACCATCGGAAAACAAAAAGATATTTACATTACGATTCCTAACGGTAGCAAAATTACAGTTATAGAGTAGCAACGAAAATAATTTTATGGTTGGGGATCACCACCACATGAGGAACTGTATTAAGGGGTTGCGTCATTAGGAAGGTTGAGAACCGCTGAGCTAGAGGAAGGGATTGGATTCCTCAGGGTCTTATAGGTCATGGTCAAGAATGGCATAGTTCTACCTGCAGGATTGATCCTAGTGTGATTATTTTATTTAATTCCATTCCATGGCCCTAGGCTGCACCTGGCCCTGACTAGATTTCACAAAAGGTACCTACAGAAAACATGCAAATCAGTTAATTTGCGTGGAGTTGGGGGAGTTGGCCTCAAGGGGCACATAAAACCTACTGAAAGAGGTGAGCAGGGTCACCTGTGGGGACATCTACACCAGTTACTTCCCATGTGGCCTACCTTGGGTTTGGAGCGGACTCACTACTCAATACATGTTGACAAAGGAACGGGAATGTGTTTATTATAAAAGCTAGGGGGAAAAATCCCAGGACTGTTTGCCATACTGAGCCCCACATATTGAAACTTAAGAGGTGACATCACCAATTTGTTTCACAATCACATAACCGTAACAACAGAATAAGTGAAGGAAGGAGGGCAAGTGAGTGGCTGAAGCAATTCATTGGCACAAATGACTAAATTATCAAGGTTGCAAATAAGTCATCAGCTTCAGGCATGGATGTGCACCAAATTGTTACTCAAATTTCTGCTTCTTTGGACAAGCATTCTGCCTTCTCAAGAGTATACCTTGAATCCATAATTGCCAGAGAAAAATTTTAAAGCAATGGAAGAAGTGCTTATGTAACTCATTTCTAAATCAAACAGGGGACTGTGTTTTTTTTTTATTATTAAGATTTTATTGGGGAATTAGGGGAGGAGAACAGGACTGGGGAACCGGGGAAGGGGAACAGACAAGTTGCTGTCCTTTTGTTCTTCAGTCTAGTTGTGGAGGACATTGCTTCACTGGCCCATGTTGGTATTATCATTGCACTCTTCCCAGGTGAGGCAGATCAGTCGCCAGCCACTGGATGGCCGCTCACGGCGGCTCTTGGCAGCTCACGCCAGCTGCTGGCCAGCCCCACTGCAGCCTACGCCGTCGCCGGCGACCCACAGCAGCCCAGCTCCAGGTCGAGCTGTTGTTCACCGTCTTAGCTGTAGAGGACGCAGCGTCACTGGCCCACATGTGGGATCCGAACCGGGACCCTGTTTCTCAGAGCTGGCGTTCCAACGCGCCACTAGACCGGCCTGGGACTGTGTTTTTTAATGGTGCAGGAAGTTGGAAGCAGAAACCTGTTAGGTTTCATGACTTTGCTGCAGCCCAGCACTTCCAAGTCAGGGCAGTATTGCCAAAGCCTGGGGCAGCAGCCTAGGGAAGCTGTGCAATCACAGGGCTCACTGATGGCACGTGAGTCCAGTGCTGCAATTCTCGGGAACACAAGATGCTGTCATATATTTTCTAATTACAACAAGTTCTCTTCTCTCTGCTCCCAAGAGGGAAGGCAGCTTATAGTTAGACAAACACAAGTTTGAATCCTGTTCCAGTGATGTGACTCTGGCCATGTTACTTAAACCCTCTGGGCCTCAGTTTACTCATCTGGTTCATTATAATTAAACCTTTTTCATAGGGTTCTTTTGAAGACTAAATGAGATAACATCTATAAAGCACTTGGCAGAGTGCCTGACATTCATTAGGAGCTCAAATAACAATAAAACCAGCAAGGATATTAGGGTTTTAATAAATTATCAGACATAAAAAGACATTTTTGAAGCCTCGATGCCAGTCACATGTCTCAAGACTGTTATGCTGGGTAAGGACACCCACATACTCTGAGTTAGATAATAGTGGTTGTAACAGAAGCGGCCTGATGAATCAGCTTTACTAATTTGGGCTAAATTCTCGGGCTGCATTTGGAAGAGCAGCCCATGACTTAGGTGCTGTTGGCTTCAGTGTCAGATGTTGTTTGGCCTACTGAGAGGAGGGATTGGACATCAGAGGCTGTGTTGATGAGATGGCCCTTGAGCAAAGCTTTGATCATGAAGACAGACTCCCCCATGTAACTGGAACCAGGGGCAGGCAGTATGTCTGGTCGAAGGAGCATGAGTGTGGAGTTAACACCGATCCCAGGTCCTTCACACAAGTGAGGCACTGGGCAAGTTAGTCATCTCTCTACAACTCAGGTCCCTCATCTATAAAAAAAAAATACAACTTGATTTTTAGAGTGGTTTTAAGGATAAAATGATACAATGCAATGTATGTAAACACCTGTTATATGGTAGGTGCTTCATAAATATGACAATTATAATCATATAAGCAAAGTGCTGTCATGCCCAAGTGTGAAAAGTATTAGTGGTAATTAACATTGTTTTGTGACAAAACAATCCTAAGATCAAATTAGTTTCTTTCTTATAGAGTGGAAAGATATAGACAGCAGGTTTGATTTGAGGCTTGGCAAATGAACGAAGTTCATTCTGGGAAATGGTTTTATGGTTTGGATCAAGTCCCTCCCCAGGTGACAGGTGTATTATTGCCCTGAAAATACTTGATCTGGGGGATAATGGGGGGCAGACCTCTTTAGCCAGGGGAGGATCAATGATTAGCCATCCAGTGAGGCGGGGCCCTGAATGGCTGTGAGGATGACAACGAAACAGCTCCAAGGAAGGCGTAGGCAGCCGCAGTGACTGTGCATGGCCTTGCAGGCAGTCATGGGACCTAAAACCCAGAGAGCAGAAGGACTCGTCAGGCTGGGGAAAGGACGCTGCAGGTCAAGTGGAGGGGGGAGAGCCAGGCTAGGGAGGAATGGTCGCAAGAGAGGGTGTGGCATCCTGACTCCAGTTGCTTCTGCAGCAGAACAATTTTCTGGGAGACGAACCCGAGAGGTTATGGGTGCAGAATCCAAATGACATGGAGAGATGTTTTTTCACATAGAAAAACCTCCCTTCAGCAGGGAACTCATATCATGTGCCAGAGAACAGACACGAATGGAACTTGAAAAACAAGGGAGTGGGAGTCAATGTCACTGTAGCTATGCCCACCAGCAACTCATTGAAAATAAGGCCGGCAGAGTGGCTCAGTTGGTTAAGAGCTCGCTCAAGAGTGCCAGCTCTGAGCAACAATAGTTCAATGCCTGGCCCAAGCTGAGCTGCCAACAGGTGGCAGGATGGCTCCGCTAAAAAAAAAAAGAAAAGAAAATAGAGTACTCCTCTAAGTGTAGGAAGTTAATGATGTCTTATCACCATCTTGGAAACCCAGCCTGGGAGAGGGGAGGGACTGGGGATGGGTGCCAGACATTAATCAAAAGGGTAATGGTGTTTGAGGGTGTTTAAGTTGGCCCCTTGTTGCCCATCAAGTGGTGTGTATCACAGGAGAAATTCCCAAGTACGTTCCCACCTCTACTTCTGTAGAAAACAAAAGCCTATGGCTGCATCTGGTGCTTGTTTTTCTGGTGCAGTGGTTCTCAAATGGGGCCGATTTTGTCCTCTTAGGACATTTGGCATTGTTTAGAGACATATTTTGTTGTCAGTTTTTTTTTGGGGGGGTGGTGGCATTCTACTGGCATCTGGTAGGTAGAGGTCAGGGATATTGAAACACCCTACAGTGCACAGGGCACCCCCTCTCCCACAACAAAGAAGTATCCAGCCCCAAACACCAGCAGTGCCAAGCTTGAGAAAGCCTGGTTTCATGCCATGTTGAAGGCTCTGTCGATGGAGGGGCTATCATCTCACTGTAGGGTAGAATGGGAAGTGTCACGGTTAGTCTATAATCCCTTGCTGGTGGCCATACACAGAAGAGAGAGTGAGAAGGCAAAAAACTTGGGGGTGGGAGTGAGCCCAAAGGGAACCACAGACTAACCTCCCACGGTAGATGACAGGATAAAGGCAAGAGTTTTCCATTCCAAGTCAACTCTTGCGTATGTAAAAACTGCTTTCCTTAAGCACATAATCATGTTTATTTCCCCAAGGAACTCTGGAGGCAGAGGAGACCTGCTTAAATTATGGGGATGATGGCTGCACACAGGGCTTTTATAGGGTTAGAAATTTTTGCTGCCTCCTTTGAAGGAGCCTCAGGAGGAAGGGAAGAGCAGACTCCTTTCCGACAGCGCAGAAGATGTGGGCAGATGGGGCGAGGTAGGAATGGAAGGCAGGACGCGTGAAGATCGCCCAGCAGCTCAGGATCTGAGCAGAGACATGAACTCTAGGGGACAGCTTCAAATCCCCCACCCGTCTCCCTATCCTGGTAAGCAGAGGGAAGGGTGCCGCGTCCCACGCAGCACGGGCAGTGGGGAGTCAGAGGGGCGGCAAAGGGTTAAAGAAACACAAGAGACAAATATAGAGTTAAGGCGCGGCCAGGGGACTGCAGTTCTCTCTCTGGAACTGAGTCCCCAATCAAGCCAACGCATAGCTTTTATTAAAAAAGTTCAGAGAAACTTTCTTTCTAAAGCCCGTGTGATAAGTGCCTTAAGGCCAGTTTCCATCAACCAGCCCCATTGTATTCGGACACATGCTGTGCCTTCGTACTCCCACACACACAGCCCCCAGGATAGTGCAGCTGTTGCTGCGGCCATGAAAAAAGGGAGATAACCGACATCATTCCGGTGGGTCCCAGCGTTCCGGGACACTCCCTTGAGGAAGCTTTACCGGGTCTGTTTTCCGAGACACTCCCTCGTGACCTTGTTAGGTCAGGGGCTGGTGTGTGTGTGTGTGGGGGGGCGGGCGGCGGAGGATGAAGCTGTAAGGCAACAGAAGGGAATCCAGGAAGTGGGCCATTCACACCCTCCTGCCTTACTGTGAACACACACACATACACACTCACACAGTCCTTTGGAAGATACTGTGGTTTGCATCAAGAAACAGAATGGGCCATGCTGTTGGGGGAGGGGCACGTGGGCAGGGTAGAGAAAATTTTGATGAAGAGGAAGGAATGTGAGGGTTTCAGTGCATCCTCTGTGTGCTATTGGGTCCTAGGGAAAGTTATGACACATTTTTGCATTGAAAAACAGAAAAACACGTCATGACTTTCCCGACGACCCAATATTTCTCACTTCTCTGTTGCAGCCTGAATGTCTGGAATTGTGGGTTCTTCTCTTTGAGATATCCTCACCTGGGTAGACTGGGTGGGGACCAAGGGACTAGAAGGAAGGGACTGATTACTCAGAATGGACACACAGAGGAAGGGTGGGGAGGGGAATGCATCTTACAGCCTTTCTATTGCTCCTTGATTGGCAAGACTCTGGCTAATACACCTTTTGTGTTAAGAGTTGGATGGCGGTTGAGTTGGGTGGACAGCAGTGGAAGAGAGAAAGATGTAGTGAGGAGCGGGTGGCTCTGGTCTAGGTTACAAAGAATGGGGCCTACAGGGGGACCTTTGCTTCCTCCATGTTTCCACGGCATCTGGAATGCATGTCTGTCACCATGATATGTGGTTGGACTTTGTGCCCGTCTTGTCCAGGAGGCTGTGAATCATGTTTCATTCAACAGGGTACCCTATGTATCTAACAAAGCCTGGTACGCACAGGCATTCAGCACATGCTTCATGATGAATTTTGATCTTATCCTGTGTGGCTTGCCACAGAAGAGAGGACAAGAATTCAGGCAGAAGTTATAGCAAAAAGTCTATTTGGCTTGTCTATCCCATTTATCCCATCCATCAAAGCCAATGGGTGGTAGTGGTGCTGGCAGAATGAGATCCAGCGAAGTGAAGGTCATGTCTGAGAAATATGGCCAAGATCTGTGGCCCTGAATCTCTTCATGTGACCATCAAACATTCTCTCTGCATAACCACCCAGACTAGGTCAGTTCCAGTATTCCTTATTCTGAGCTAGTGGAGCAGCAGCATATGCTAAAAGTCACACGGTGAGCACCCTGAGGCTAGTGAGAGGCACGCAGCCCTTGGGAGACGATGATGGTGGTTACCTGTAAGCATAACATCCAGGCCTTCTCTGTCCTGAGAGGGCTAAGGGGATGACACACATGGGGCATACGGGCCTACATGAAGGTGCTGCGTCCACACAGGCTCTCCAGGCCTGTGAGCATCAGAGACCCTGGGCTCCTAGAGTTGTGTTCTTTTAACTGACCAGCTCTCCAGAAAATACATCAAATGTCGTCAGAGAACAGATACACAGTGTTTCAGCATCTTTAAGAGGCTGAAGATGTATGTTATTGTCCTGACCCACCTTGAGCCTCTTGGAGCTTTAGCCACCTCAAGGCATATAGGAAAGTGCCTTTCCTATATTACAAGGCTACTGTGAGGCTCAAGTGTGTTGACATGTGGGAATGCTTTGTAAACTGTAAAGTGCTATACAACATGAGCTGGTTCTTGTAAGTTATTTATTCAAGGAAGCAGCAGAGGGACCGTTCCTTCAATCAGGATCTGCCTGCAGGGAAGGGCAACTTCAATTTCTTGAGCCAGCTGGGAGCTGGAGGGCTTTAGTCCACATCCATGTCTCTGGCCCCATCTGGTCAGAGCAGTGGGGGCCTGGCAGAAGGGTGCTGAGACCCCTTATTTAGTTCGCTGGTAGAACTGGAAGACTGCTTTCTCCTGCTCGTAAGTCTCGATTGAGCCGGGTCGAAGGCGCCGGATTTCAGCGATGGCATCTCCTGCAGCCAGGCCCCACTCCTTCACCAAGTAACAGGCCAGCATGGTGCCAGTGCGGCCAAAGCCCAGGGCACAGTGCACTCCCACGGCCTGTCAAAGGGCAGCTTAATGGGATGGAGCCTGACACCCGTCCAACACTCTCCTGCCCCTGGCTTGAGTTGGTCTCCTCCCTACAGCTGCTTCTTCTGGGTCAGGCCCAGGCCTCTGCACACATCTCAGGCTCTCAGAGACAAGAAGTGACACCAAAGTCAGGGAGGGCTGTCTTGTATCTGGTGGCTTGGAGGCCAACAATCACCAGCAAAGTGGCTGGTTCAAGAGCTGGGCTCCTGGCCTGCCTCCCTACAACCATCTACTTGCACCATCTAGTGTAGCAGCCGCTGGCTACGTGCAGCTACTGAGTACCTGGAATGCTGCTAGTCCAAATGGAGATGTGATGTAAAATGCAACCAGGTTGTGAAGATATAGTCCAAAAAACAATGAAAATATCTAAGGATTTGTTTTACACTGATTATACGTTGCAATGATAATATTTTTTAATTACGGGTTTAATTATATTATCAAAATGAATTTCTCCTGCTCTTTTACTTTTTAAAATGTGGCTGCTAGAAACTTTGGCTCCATGCTATTTGGACAGAGCACTGCTGTGGAGACTGCTGAGTAGCCTCTGACTTTGACCCCCATCTCTCCCAAGGCTGTTCACGCTTTATCCTCAACTCTCCACAGGAGCTGGTTCGTAGTTTCCTCTCCACAAGCCCAGTTTACACCGCTGGATCCTCTTTACTCCTCCCACTTACCACCACGCTCCCCACTCCGGCTTTACGTCCTGGTTGCACCTGTTGTCTCCCGGACCCACGGTTTCCCCCCAATCTCTCTCTCAGCCCAGTACGTATTCCCGGCCTTGACTTTCCAGCTCCGCCCGTTTCCCCACTGACCCCTCCCTCTCCAGACCGCTCCCTCCTTGCGCTGACCCCGCTCGCTGACCTCGCCCCGGGCGTTGGCCTCGTCCACGATCTGCACGAAGCGGTCGATCTGCTCCGGGGCGGGCGGGCAGAAGTCTGGGATGCTCAGTCTGTGGAGGATGAGGCCGGGGCAGCTGTCGCTGTGCGGGGGCCCGCGCTCCGTCAGGGACACCAGGTGCCGTACGCCCAGGTCCAGCAGGAACTGGTAGTGGGAGGGGAGCCGGGGCAGCGCCAGCCCAGCCAACCGGCCAGGGAGCACCCACGAGAAATTGGGGGGCTGCATGTCCATGGCTGGGGGAAGACCCAGGAACAGCGAGTTACCTGGGCAAGGCAGCCAGTCGCGCTCTCGCCACTCGTCCGCCGGGGCTGGGTAACTTCCACCCACCTAGCACTGCAGTCTCCGGGACCGCGCAGTCTCGGACCGCGTACAGGGCTACGCCCCTCTCTGCCGCGAGGATTGGCCCAGCGGCCTGAGGGGCGGGGTTAGAACAGCGGGCTCTGACTGACCAAAAGAAGCACCAATCCGATCCCGGCCCACCTGGCTACTCGTTGATTGGACGGCAGCGGTGCGCACGGTGATTGGAGCAACGCTGACAGCCAAGAAGGAAAACCTACAACAAACTTAAGAATTGTTTTCTGTGGATGACTGCTCTCTGGCGGTCGGTGGGAGTTATTGCATCACTGGCCAACTGCCCCTGCCGCCCAAGCGCTTGGCCTCCTTTTAGTTTCTTTATAGTGGATGCCCAAGGTGTTAAGAAATGGCAAATCTACTTCTGCCTTGGGGGAAGAATCTCCTTTACAATGTGACTAGTCACTATCAGTGATTTCTGAAATCGTCCAGCCCAGTAAGAGGGAATCACTACTGTACAGGGGACTATTCTGATTTTTCCATTGCTGGAATTATTAAAAATACTGGGGCTATATCATCTGGTACCCTGAAATTAACAACAACAAAAAAATTGAGTATTTACTGTATGCCAAATACTATTCTAAGCACTTTACATGTAGTAACTCATTTAATTGACACAATAATCTTATGAGGCAGGTAATCTAATTAACTCTATTTTACAGTGAAAAAATTGAGGCTTTGGAAAGGTTCAGGAACTTGACTGAGGATGACTGATGGCCTGGGGATTTCAAACCAAGCAGCCTGTCTCCACTGTCCTGAACAACACAGTATTGTTTCCTAAAGTTAAATGTAAGGTTAGTACCTTTTCACATAGCCATCCGCATGCCCCCAAATATCATGTAGGTTAAAAGTTGCAGGATTTCTTAATTTATATTTCATGATTTCCAAGCTCTCTGAGTCATCCTCCCCTAGGGGAGGCAAGAGTTTATCAGTGTTGTTCACAGAAAGTGAGGACCTAGATCTGAACACAGTGTCTCCACTGTGATCTGACTGGCTCATATCCTTATTTGAACAATGTGCTTCTAATGATGCAGACTAATTATAATTATGAAAACAGTTAACCCTTATTGAATTTGCTTATGTACCAGGCCCTATGCCAAGTGCTTTCTGGAAGAACCATATGTGGAAAATATTTTCGTATCACTTTTGTACATGAGTAATCTGAGGCTTAGAAAATTTGGTTAATTTGGCCAAGGACACACAACTAGTAAGTAGCACTTAGCCATGAAGATGTGCTATCATCCCTCTCCCCCCACCTATCCCTGACACACACATTTAAAGCTCTGGTTTCAGCAAAATGAAAAAGAATTTCTCTTTCCTCAAAGGTCAAAGCCTGCTCTGACCCTGTGGAAAACCCAGTTACCACTTACCCAGACAATGCTGAAGCATTGCCTCCACCGGCTCTCCCTGGGTTCCAGGAACTGCCAAATCTAACCTTTCCTCCCCTTTTGTGCAATCACAGCCCTGATTAAGCCCTTTGCTATTGCACACTCATCTCCCACAAAACTACCTGTAAATCTGTCTAGCCCATCCCAATTCATTCATTTCCGCCCTTCCCTGCTGTGCCTCTCAGCCACCAGTAAACCTACCCCACCCCACCCCTCGGTTTCTGGTTGTACTGCCTCTGCAGACAAGAATCCAGTACTTGCTTCTTTCAGGTTGAACTTCTCTCAATCTCTTTGCTTTGCTCTCTTTTCTTTGCTCCCTCCACTCACCAGGGGAAAACTTCCCACATCATTCCTCCACCCTATACCCCTGCCTTCTCTCTTTGAGAACCAGCTCAAATCCCATCTTCTACAGAGGAAAGACATTTCTGGGGGAGACAGAGATTTTTTTCTCCCCTGAGCTCCCCCTCCCCTAACAGTGATTCTCCCCCACTGGTGGGTCTTTGCAGGGATAGAAGTGCATTCTTTTACCTACCTGGGCCTCCTTCTGGAAAGGCCAGTTGGCTCCCTTTGTAGGCATTCCTTCCTCTTCTCTACTGCTCTGTCCCTCCCTTCCAATAGAACCCTGGGTGAAAGGGCTCAGGGTCCCTGCTTTGGGCTGTGTCCCATTGTCAAGAGTGCTATTTAATTTTCAGTCTTGGACCCAGGGAGCCTCAAACTAAAAGGAAAAGTCCTTTCTTGTGGTTTCCTGTCTAGGAACCCTGCAACTTAACAGTGTCAGCACTCTGCGTGAGCCCCTTCCCCCTTTGCAAAAGTGACCTTTCTTTCCTTTCTCCTCTGGAAAGTGTTACCTGACTCTCAGGAAGATTTTGGCTTTTTCCGTACTCCCATTTCACCTTATATAAATAGGTATTCTCAGTGTGGCAGTTATGTTATTGGATTGGGGTTATCTATTTGTATAGGAGCATCATTCCATCTTTGAATTCCATATATTTAATATGGAGCCTGATACACAGTGCTCAAAAATGTTAAATGAACCAATGAGTGAAAAAATAAAAAATAAATACAATGCATATGTATATGTATTTGTTTATTACTCACCCCCTGCCCCCTCCTCTTTGGGAACCATCAGCTTGTTCTCTATCTCTATGGGTCTGTGTGTCACTTTTTTTTTTTTAAGATTTTTATTGTGGAATTGGGGAGGAGAACTGTGTTGGGGAGAACTGTATTGGGGAATTGGGGAAGGGGAACATTGTGTTTTTCCAGGACCCATCAGCTCCAAGTCAAGTTGTCCTTCAATCTTAGTTGTGGAGGGCGCAAGCTCAGCTCCAAGTCCAGTGGTCGCTTTCAATCTAGTGNTTTATTAAGACCACAGAAAGATTTACATGGACTAGCTGGAAAGAGCTTCTAAGAATTTTAAGAGCATTTCTTTCTAGAGCACTTTGACATGCTGATCAAAGTAGAGGCCTATTGCAAAAAACCCCCCTGCTGGTATAGCTTTTATCTAATGAAATGGACTATACTCTGGTATGTAGAAAGCCCACAGAGTTTATAAGGGAATTGGATCAGGATACGCTAACTGGTGCACAGCAGTTCAAAATAAAAAAATAAAATAAAAGGAAGCAGAAAGCAAGATGAGAAAATCACTCAGTTGCAAACATGAACTGTTTCTAGTTGAAAAGAAAGACTATCTCAGAGGGCATAGCCAACTGCTTCCAGTGTCTATTCAAGAACCATTTCCTATACTCAGAGGAGGAGGCCCTGCCACATTTGCCTGGCTGGATTTCAGAATTGCTATGAACTAGTGACTGCTATGTGGCTCCCTATTCCTCTACATTTTATTTCTAAAAATTTTATATTATTATTAGTTTCAGGTGTACAAAACAAAATAATAATTAGACATTTACACCCATCACAAAGTGATAACCACACCAAGTCTACTACCATCTGACACTGTATATAGCTATTACAATACCATTGACTATATTCCCTATACTGTACTTTACATCCCATATTATAGGGGTGTACTTTACACTCATAGTTACATATATATATGATTATAGTTGACATTCAATATTACTTTGTATCAATTTCAGGTGTACAATGCAGAGTTTAGGCATTTATATAAACTATGAAGTGATCCCCCTGATAAGTTTAGTACCCATCTGGCACCCTACATAGTCTTTACAATATTGATTATATTCCCCATACTGTATTTCACATCCTTGTGACTATTTTGTGACTAGAAATTTGTACGTTCTAATCCCATCACCTTTCCCCCCATCTGCCAACCCCTCCTCCCATCTAGGAACCATCAGTTTTTTCTCTATATCTATGAGTCTATTTCTGTTTTGTTTGCTCTTTTATTCTGTTCTTTAGATTCCACAGATAAGTAAGATCATATGGTATTTGTCTTTCTCAGTCTGACTTATTTAACTTAGCATAATATCCTCTAGATCTATCCATATTGTTGCAAATGGTAAGATCTCATTTTTTTCTTTATGGCAGGGCAATACTCCATTGTATAAATGTACCACAATTCCTTTATCCAATCATCTATTGGACATTTCGGTCATTTCCATATCTTGGCTATTGTGAATAGCACTGCAGTAAACATAGGGGTGCATATATATTTTTGAGCTAGTGTTTTGGATTTCCTTGGATAAATACCCAGGAGTGGAATTGCTGGGTTATAAGGTAGTTCTATTTTTAATCTTTTGAGGAACCACACTGTTTTCCATAGTGGCTGCACCAATTTGCAATCCCACCAACAGGGCATGAGGGTTCCGTTTTCTCCATCCTCACCAACACTTGTTGTTTGTTGATTTATTGATGATAGCCGTTCTGACAAGAGTGAGCTGGTATCTCATCGTGGTTTTTATTTGCATTTCTCTGATGATTAGTGACATTGAACTTCTTTTCATGTGTCTATTGGCCATCTGTATGTCCTCTTTGGAGAAACGTGTATTCATATCCTCTGCCCATTTTATAATAGGATTGTTTTTTGTGTGTGTGTGTGTTGACTTGTATGATATATATCTATATATATACACACATATATGTAAATATATATATATATGTAAATATATATATATTTTAGATATTAATCTATTATCAGATGTATCATCAGCAAGTATCTTCTCCCATTCAGTATAATGTCCTTTTGTTTTGTTGATAGTTTCCTTTGCTGTGGAAAAAAAAAAACTTCTTAGTTTTATGTAGTTCCATGTTTACTTTTTCTTTTGTTTCCCTTGCCCAAGGGGATATAACAGTAAAAATATTACT
>NW_017733188.1:22276-26505 GCF_001890085.2 Hipposideros armiger | reverse complement strand
TGAGTTTCCCAACACCACTTATTGAATAGACTGTCTTTGCCTGATGTAAATTCTTGTTTCCTTTGTCATAGATTAAATGACCATATAGGCATAGATTTATTTCTGGGCTCTCTATTCTCTTCCATTGATCTATGTGTCTGTTTTTATGCCAATACCATGCTGTTTTGATTACTGTATCCTTGAGGTATAATTTGATATCATGTAGCATGATACCTCCAGCTTTGTTCTTATTTCTCAGGATTGTCTTGGCTATTTGGGGTCTTTTATGGTCCCATATGAATTTTAGGATTATTTGTTCTAGTTCTGTGAAAAATGCCATTGGTATTTTGTTAGGGATTGCATCGAATCTGTATATTAGTTAGGATAGTATGGACATTTTAACTATATGAATTCTTCCTATCCATGAGCATGGTATATGTATGGTATATAAATGGTATATAAATGTTCCCATTTATTTGTATCTTCTTTCATTTCTCTCTTCAATGTCTTATAATTTTCTGAGTACAGGTCTTTTACTTTCTTGGTTAAATTTATTCCTAAGTATTTTATTTTATTTTTTGATGCAATTATAAATGGGATTGTTTTCTTAATTTCACTTTCTGATAGCTTACTATTGGTGTATAAAAATGCAATTGATTTATGAATTTTGTATCATGCTACTTTACTAAATTTATTAGTTCTAATAGGTTTTCAGTGGAATCTTTGGGGTTCCCTACATATCGTACCATGCGTACCATGTCATCTGCATATATTGACAATTTTGCTTCCTACTTTCCAATTTGGATGTCTTTTTTTTTTTTAAGGTTTTTTTTTTTATTGGGGAATTGGGGAAGGGGAACAGACAAGTTGCTGTCCTTTTGTTCTTCAGTCTAGTTGTGGAGGACATTGCTTCACTGGCCCATGTNATCAATGCCTTTATTTTGTCATCATCAACCTCGGTGGGCCTCTCTGACCGAGGAGCGTCATTGAGATAAAAATTACCAGCACGGAATTTCATGAACCGTCATTTGCACTGATGTTCTTGTAGAGCATTGTCACCATAAACTGTCTGCAACTTTTCACAAGGTTGACGCATGTCCTTCCCTTTATGGAAGTAAAACAGTAAAATATGGCAAAAATGTACAGTTCAGTCTTCCATCTTCAACTTGTAAAATCTCCAAAACACAACCAAATCGCTCAATTTTGTTTTAGAATGAAGCTAGAACTTTCAGCTGTCAAATGACATAGCAATAACTTAGATGTGAATGACTCTAGTACTTCCAAAAATGAACTAGTACCTATCTGTTGCAAATATGTGTTATGATTTTTCTGACAACCCAATAGATGACCAGACTGTCAAAGAGAAAAGGACCAGCTGAGATTCATTGACCTTATGTGACTGGCCAGAGGCCTCTGTAATTGTCTTTCTGTTAACCAATTGTCAGAAAGTTATATGGGTCAACTAACATTATAAGTGTATAAATGTCAGTGACTTTCTTCTGAGGGTACAGTCCCAAGGTCATAGATGCAGGAAAGAAATTTGAATTCTGCATGAGACCAGTATCTTTGAAGCAATAGAACTGGTGCTGGGTTCAAATCTTGCCTCTGCTATTTAAAGTGATATAACTCTGATAAATTGCATTACACCTCATGCCCTCCTCTGTAAAGTGGAGAAAATCATAATGCCTATCTCACGGGGTTGTCATTAAATGAATTAATCCATGTAAAGTGCTTTGAACAATGTTTGGCATAGTGAGCCATCAATAAACGCTGGCTCTAGTCATCATTGTTATCACAATAGGCTTTACATACTTATCAGGACTAATTGGTGATAGGTATTTCAATTAGTGAGCAACAGGGATATCTATTCCCCTTTGCCCTCAGTTGGAGTATTTTAGTGGCCTTTTTGGCCCCAACGAATAGATTCAGGAACTCCTTCTGTTGCCCCCTAGATTAGAGTAGAAACATCATTTGTAGTGCTAGGACTGGAAACTCAGGCAGGGGGTTAATTGTATAACAAGCAAGCAAACAAACAAGACAGAAAAGAACAGAAAACCACCACATGCAAATCATGTTCTCAGTGAATCCTTCGTTACACTTTGATGGGATATTCTGCTTCATGGGGAAAAATAGTGCAAACATACCTGGATTCTTAGAATCATAACTGGTAGCAAGGGAAAAATGTGTCTTTTAGAAGGATTTTATGGCCTGTCAGTCCTTGAAGTCAAGACATCATTAATCAAGAGATAGTTTCAAATGTGTTCCTTATTACCCACTACTACCGATGAAAAACTCCAACCTTTTCTGGAGAAAATGATTGATAGGAAGAGGACCTTTGGGGCCATCAAAACACGTTCATGATTCTCATTATTTCAGTGAAAAACTAAATATGCCTAGATCCTAAGATGAGAAAGACAAATAAGTCTCACATATAATCTTAGCAAAATTCAAATACGGGGTCTGAAATGTGAGTATTTCTATTGAATTCTTTTGTGTGTGTGTGCAGTACTGAGGAATAGGCATTAGATAATTATTCAGCTATTCAAATAGTTATTTAGAATTAGAAAATTTTCAAATTCATATAAAATTTATTTCTAGGATTGCTTATGACCATAACAGAAAAAAAGTTGATGAGTTAGAGTGATTTATTTGAAATTATGATACACTAAAGACCACCTTTATTACTTATTACAGAAAAGATATTTGATTTACAAGAATGTGGAAAGATGGTGGGAAAGAAGGTTAATCAGCTTTGTTTTATAATATTTTGGATCTCCAAGGCTATAGTAGTCTGAGCCTTTCTGGTCCTTGCATTTTCAGAACTTTTCAATTTAATTAAACAAATATATACCAAATATGCCTAAGTGAACAAGATATCCAGCAATGCACTTGAATGAGGATACAGAGAAAAGCACAACATTTACATTTTAGTTCTGTAGTAGATTGTTATAGTCACAACTCCAGTGAATCACACCTTCCAATATCTATACCCTGATACATTCGTCTACCACATTGGCACTGGGCTTACCTGTGTGACTTGCTTTGGCAATGTGACATAAACAAATGTGACTGAAGCAAAAGCTTGATAAGCACTTGCACACTGAGGCTTGTCTTCCTGGAACCCTGAGACCACCATGCTATGAAGAAGCCCAGAATTCAATGCCATGTAGGAGGATAGTCTAGCTGAGTTCAGTCCCCAAAGGCCCCATGGCTGAATGCAGCATCATGAATGATCCAAGACATGACCAGTAGAAAACTGACTCAGGTAATGCAGAGAAAAGTAATAAATGGTTAGATCACTAAGTTTTGGGATGGTTTGCTACACAGAAATGGAAAACTGATATAAAAATTGATACCTGGAAGTAGTGTGTTGCTGTAACAAAAACTTAGACTATGTGGCATTGGCTTTGGGACTAAGTGGCTGGCAGGGGCTATAAGGGCAGCATATAGAGTGCTATTAGAGCCTGGAAGACCTGAGAGGAAACTGCTACTGACAGCTGACAAAGGGCAACCCATGTAATACAGTAGTGGAAGAACTGGCAACACTGTCACTTCCAGTAACTTGTAAAATAGAAAAGGTACTTAATGAATTTAGATTTAGAGTAAGATTTCCATTTAGAATGCTGAAGGGGTCAATTAACTTTTTGAAAGTTATATACAATAGGGTATGGGAAGAAATAAGTGAACTAAAGAAAGAACTGATCTGTTTGCAAGCAGAATTTAAAGTATATATGGAGGGTCCCGGATATGCTGGGTTGGGAAATAAAACCATTTCACATTTAAAATTTGTCCAATTGGCAAAAGTTTCTCAAAGCACCAAATGGCCTCAGGACACAGATCAAATCAAGAGTGTATATATAGGTTGTAGCGACATGAAGCTGCTTACCCATAACCTGCTGAGCTCGCATGTGCGAGGGGTGGGACCCCGTGGTTTCCCCCTGCGCCTCCAGGCCACCGAGGTCCGCATCAATAATGTGGAGTTCAACCCGGACTTGGTGGCGGTATGATACCCAAGGTTGAGTGAGAGGTGCTTCTGGAAGCGGCTGATCACTTGCATCTGATCGAGGTGCCCTTTCAGGGGTATGAGCAAGATGAGACATTTCTGAGGAAGATGCGCCATGTGCTGCTGGAGGTGGAAGTGTTGGAGGGCACCCTGCAGTGCCCAGAGTCTGGATGTATGTTCCCCTTCAGCTGCGGGATCCCCAACATGCTGCTGAGTTCAGAGGAAACTGAGACTTAATGGAGCCAGG
>NW_017733188.1:2219-19321 GCF_001890085.2 Hipposideros armiger | reverse complement strand
AAGGGGAACAGACAAGTTGCTGTCCTTTTGTTCTTCAGTCTAGTTGTGGAGGACATTGCTTCACTGGCCCATGTTGGTATTATCATTGTGCTCTTCCGGGGTGAGGTAGATCAGTCACCGGCCTCTGGATGGCTGCTCACGATGGCGCTTGGCAGCTCACACCATCTGCCAGCCACTCCCGGTAGCTTATGGTAGCCCACTGCAGCAGGGGCTGCAGGCTACGCTGTCGCCAGTGAATCATGGCAGCCCAGTTCCAGGTCGAGCTGTTGTTCACCATCTTAGCTACAGAAGGCAGTGTCATTGGCCCTTATTTGGGATCCGAACTGGGGCCCTGCTGCTCAGAGCTGGCATCTCAAGTCAGCTTTTAACCAACGCGCCACTCGGCTGGTCCTTGGATGTCTTGTATTTCTTTTTTTTGTCTGATTGCTGTGGCTAGAACTTTCAGTACTATGTTGAATAAAAGTGGTAAAAGTAGGCATTCTTGCCTTATTCCTGATCTTGAAAGAAATGCTTTTAGCTTTTCCCTATTAACTATGATATTAGCTGTGCTTTGTAATATATGGCCTTTATTTTTATTATTATTTAGTTATTTATTTTACTAAAATTTATTGGGGTGACAAGGGTCCACAAAACCACATGGGTTTCAAGTGTACAATTCCATAATACATCATCTATATATTGCATTACGTGTTCACCACCCAGAGTCAGTTCTCCTTCCCTCACCATATATTTGACCCCCTTTACTTTCTTCTATCATTCTCCCAACCCCCTTACCTTCTGGTAACCACTAAACTATTGTCTATGTTTATGAGTTTTTGTTTCTTTATTTGTTTGTCTTCTTCCTTTTTGCCTTCAGTTTTGTATCCCACACATGAGTGAAGTCATACTGTTCTCAATGTTTTCTGTCTGACTTATTTCACTTAGCATAATAATCTCAAGGTCCATCCATGTTGTTGCAAATGGAAGTATTTCATCTTTTCTTATGGCAGATTACTATTCCATTGTGTATATATACCAAATCTTCTTTATCCAATCACCTATCAAAGGACACCTTGGTTGTTTCCATGTCTTGGCCACCATAAATAAAGCTGCAATGAACATCAGAGCACATATATCTTTATGGATAAATGTTTTCATATTTTTTTAGGGTAGATACCCAAAAGAGGGATTGCTGGGTCATATGGTAATTCTAGTGTTAATTTTTTGAGGAACCTCCATACTATTTTCCATAGTGGCTGTATCAATTTACATTCCCAACAAAAGTGTATGAGGCAATTATTATGTTGAGATATGTTTCCTCTGTTCTCACTTTGCTGAGATTTTTTTATCATAAATGAATGCTGGGTTTTGTCAAATGCTTTTTCTGAATCTCTTGATATGCCCATATGATTTTTATTTTTCATTTTGTTTATGTGGTGTATGACATTAATTGATTTGGGAATATTGAACCAACTTTGCATACCAGGAACGAATCCCATTTGATCATTTTCAATGTATTGATGAATTCAGTTTGCTAATATTTTGTTGAGGATTTCAGCATGTATGTTAATTAGGGATATGAACCTATAGTTTTCTTTTTTTGTAGTGTCTTTATCTGTTTTGGAATCAGGGTGATGGTTGCCTCATAAAATGAGTTTGGGAGACTTCCTTCCTCCTGTGTTTCTTGGAATAGTTTGAGGAGAATAGGTGTTAATTTTTTTTTTTTTTGAGTGTTTGGTAAAAGCCGCCTGTGAAGCCATCTGGTCTAGGACTTGTGTTTGTTGGGAGCATGTTAATTATTGATTCAATTTTGTTGGTAGTATCGGTCTGTTCAGATTTTTTGTTTGTTCTTGATTCAGCCTTGAAAGGTTGTATACTTCTAGGAATTTATCCATTTCTTCCAGATTGTCCCATTTATTGGCATATAGTTGCTCGTAGTATTTTCTTAACTTTTTTTGTATTATTTTGGTGTCTGTTGTCATTTCTCCTTTTTTATTTCTAATTTTATTTATTTGGGTCTTCTCTCTTTTTCTCTTGGTGAGTCTTGTTATAGGTTTGTCAATTTTGTTTATGTTTTCAAAAACCAGTACTTGGTTTCATTGATCTTTTGTATTGTTTGTTTTAGTCTACGTTTTGTTTATTTCTGCTCTGATTATTATTTCTTTTCTTGTACTCACTTTTGGCTGTGTTTGCTTTTTTTCCCCCAGTTCCCTTATGTGTAAAGATAGACTGTTGATTTGATATTTTTCTTGTTTCTTTAGATAGGCCTGCACTGCTATGAATTTCCCTGTTAGGGCTGCTTTCACTGTGTCTCATAGATTTTGGGTCATTGTGTTGTTATTTGGTTTGTATCAAGGAATCTTTTGATTTCTTCCTTGATCTTATTGTTGAACCATTTATTATTTACTAGTATGTTATTTAGTCTCCATGTGTTTGTGTGTTTTTCAGTTTTTTTCTTGTAATTGATTTCTAGTTTCATAGCACTGTGGTCAGAGAAGACGCTTGATATGATTTCAATTTTTTAAATTTATTGAGACTTGTTTTGTGGCCTAGCATGTGGACTACCTTGGAAAATGTTCCATGTGCCCTTGAAAAGAGTGTGTATTCTGTTGCGTTGGGGTGAAATGCTCTAAAAATATCAGTTAAATCCATCTAATCTAGTGTATCATTTAAGGTCACTGTTTCCGTGTTGATTTTCTGTCTGGAGGATCTGTCCATTGGTGACAATGGGGTGTTGAAGTCCCCTACTATGATAGTGTTGCTGTTGATCTCTGTCTTTATGTCTGTCAAAATCTGTTTTATGTATTTAGGAGCTCCTATGTTGGGTGCATAGATGTTTACTAGGGTTATGTCCTCTTGTTGAATCGATCCTTTTATTATTATGCAGTGTCCTTCTTTGTCTTTTATTGTAGTGTTCATTTTAAAGTCTATTTTGTCTGAAATAAGTATTGCTACTCCCACTTTTTTCTCATTTTCATTTGCATGAAATATCTTATTCCATCCCTTTACTTTCAGTCTGTGTGTGTCACTGCATTCAGGACATTTTGGAACAAGGTGCCTGACAAATTTCTGGCCAACTAATATGGCACCATGGTCACCGATGAGTTGCCTCCTTCAGTCTAGTGCTAATTTGACTCTGCTAGTTTCCAGGATAGTTTGTGATAGCAAGAAATGATCACTATGGTGCACTGGGAAAGTGTTTATTACCCTAAAAAAATAAAATGGTAGAAAGAGAAGAAAAGTTGAAGCTCTTTCAAGGCAGGGAATGAGAAAATTTCCTTAGGTGATTATTCCTTATGATCCTTTTAAGAATTCATCCATTATTAAACTTCTTAAAATGTACATGACACATAGGAGACTGCAGTAGGGCCACTTTATAACTTTATTTTTTCCCATCCTTTTTTTCTGCTCTACTTGCTGATTTTCAGGCTGATCTTGGGGTATAAGTCTTTGGTTGCCTTTTGCTGGTTTTATTTTTGAATTCCCATTTGTTGAACAACTTTAATGCATCAGACAATGTGGTAGGTGTTTTATGTCTTTTTAATATTTAATCTTCACAACTACCCTACATTGGAAATATTTCTCCCACTTTATAAATGATTTTGACTTGGAAAAATTTGAAAACCAGTCTGCCTAATTTTGAGGGTTTTGTTCATTAACTGAATCACTGTCAGTGGTGGTGGCTAAGGCAGCTACAGGGCCTTTAATTCAAGAATGAATGCACCAGTATTTGGGAGAATAATTCGCTGCATTGATTGGATTCTAGTTTTACTTCCTCATGTAGTGCAGTTGATTACAAAGTACCTTCTGGAGACTTCTCACCACCAGAAGTGCTCAAGTTCTGCTCTAATTGGGAACTAATTTGTTTCGTCTTATTAATTTTATCTGATAGAAGCCCTCTTTTCTCCTATTTTCTAAAGGACACTATTGCCCTATCTGATCACAGAGCCATTATTTTGGTGGACTTTCCATTTAAATGTTGTGCTGGTTTTGTTTTTCATAAATGATAGTTTGGGATTTTTCTTATGACTCATATTTTCTATGGGGAACAGGTATAATATTTCATCATTAACCATGTTACACTATTATGTGATGGAAAAATCTGTCAAGAATAGCTTTAAGATTGCTTATAAATTTAATTGATTTTGCTTTGATTTTAGTGCACAAAAACTAGTAATGGACTAGTGTATCAGTCAGAGCTTGTCAGGAAACTGATAACCTGTATAAATTGAATAACTGAAGAGAGGTTAAGACAAGAGACTATCACAAAGGTAGAGACAAGGTTGAGAAAAACCTTCAAGGGTCATTGGTATAGTACTTTGGGAGCCATTGCCACTCATAGGCCTGGACGTTCAAAAGAAGTGAGGGGTTACTGGAATTTGAAGAGTGCAACTATCTTTGGAAGTCTGCCTAACATGAGCTATAACCTTTGCTTAGGGAATGCAGCTAGCCTATGGTGACTTGGCAGAGAGTGAGACAAGGGGACACTTAGTCCAATCTTTCTATCTTCCCATCCTCTAATTTTCTGCTAGTGCTTCCCACTGGCTGAACTCCTCCAGAAGCTAGAGAGCAAGGGAGCCTACGGAAGCAGCCCAAGCAGGTCAGCCTTCTGGGGCATGGAGCAGTGGGGAGAAGTGTGGAGAAGGGGTGGGGAAGGCTAAACAGAAGGCATTCAGCATAGTTGGAATGCAAGATCTGGTAACTAATGCTTATGTTCAACCTGAGTTTTTGACCGTGGTAAACATTCATGGGAAAGGTATCCTAACAGATCAGATAGTAATTTCAGTCTTTAAAAAATAAGACTGTATTCTGCATCTGCTTCTTTCAACCCTTTTTTGAAATTTGTTTCTTAATGATTTGAAATAATTTATGCATGGTCTAGCTGTGTGTACACCTATTATGAAAAATATTTAAAAAAAACAAACCTATTCTCTATGCTGGTGATATAATTTTATTGTCACTAACCAGAAATGGCCTTTCTATCTTACGGGAAAACAGAGTGGCTTGAATTCAACTTTTCTAAATCCCAAATCACCATCTTTGGCAGATAGTATTTTCAATTCAATTGTCTTATATTTAACGGTTATATACCACTGGCCAACTCTTTCAGTCACTTAAGGATACATTTTTCCAACCATGTTTTTCTCTAGTTGTTTCACTAAAAAGTATATAAGCTGCTTAAAAGTACATATTTCTTGGGTGCATTATTGACATTTGTTTTTTTGTTTCCAGGGTGTGGGAAATTGGTGAAATCTATTTTGAAAATGTTTTTAGGTACAAAGCATAGCACCCATGCTAGTTGAATGAAAGAGGGAGGGAATTAACTTTATAGCTTTGATTTTATCTTCCTTTCCTCCAATTGTTTGTAGGAAACAGTTTTTGGAAACCATCTTGAGGGAGAATTTGGTGTTGCTGGCAGGTAGGTCCTCCACTGAAAACTCCCATGTGGAAACAGGGTGGCCAGCTATTTGGGTCTTTTTTAGGAGCCTTCATTTTCTTTAAAGAAAGTTAACCTATTTCCGGCTCTGTTCACTTTTTTTTTNCCCCCCCCCCCCAGCATGTTTTCTTTCCACCCAGATCCCATCCTTCTGGAATCTCCTTAGGACCCCTCACCTCCATGGTTCTCAAGGGCTGGCCTCTATTCTTCCAGCTTCCACATATTTTCCTCTGTGCAGCTACAGTGACTTTCATAGAACACAGATACTACACTCCAGTTCTTTAGAAACTCCTTATTGCCTTCAAGAAAAAAGTCCCAACATTTATAGACTGGAAGAGAAAACCCTCCAGGATGAGGCCTCTTGCTTCTCTCTTTAGCCTCAACTTACCTTATTTCTCTGCAACAATATATATTCCTGTCACACCAAACAGTGTATAGGTCATCAGCAAAGCCTTTCTCACGTGCCTTTACACATGCTGCTCCCTCTACCAATCCTGTTCTTACCTGTGGCCTGCAGCAACTCTTCACTTCCATCAAGATTCAGATTGGAACACACCACTCCCTCTAGGAAGCCTTCCCCGCGCCCTTACAATTCATGTTTCGTACCCCTCTTCTGAGCTTCTTTAGCATCTCTAGCAAAACACTTATTACATTATATATTTAAAGCATTTAAAATCATTTATTGCTTTATTATACAAATACTTTTTTATTGTAAAAACATTAATATATATACTCAAAAAAGAAAAGAAATGATTACCTATTACCTATTTATATGAGCTGGTGTTCAAAGAGACGCTACTATCTTCCAGGTATGATAGGAAGCTCTACAAGGAGTTAGAGGTTTACATACCTACTGGATGGGCTGTGGTAGCAAAAGTCTCAGATGATCTCAGCCTATGACATCTAACTGAGAGGCTCTCAAAGACCTTGCCTGGAAGCCACTCTACTAGAATGCTCAAGAACTTCTGGAAAATTCCCACTAGTTATCTCAGTCTCTAGCACTAATGTGGGAGTCTCAAGAGATTCACTGGGATGCAGTTTCTTTCTTTCTTTCTTCCTTTCTTTCTTTCTTTCTTTCTTTCTTTCTTTCTTTCTTTCTTTCTTTCTTTCAGTTTTAGGTTTACAAAACAACATAATAATTAGACATTTATACCCCTCACAAAGTGATAACCCCCCTCCTTCACTGGGATGCACTTTCGAACCTCTCATCTGTTTATATGCATTTTCCCACCCTGGGAAAGTAATGGCCTTTTCTTTCTTTTGAAAATGTTGTTCCCAGCATCTCTTCCATAGCTCATAGGCCTTAATAATGAGGGACATTGATGCTAAGTTTATAAGAGACAATTCACCTAAAGATAACCACATTTTGGTGCAATACCTTTCATATGTATTTGTGTGAGTATGTGTATATAAGTACATACTATACATGTAAAACTCTCTCTTTGTTGTGCTCTTTGTATCTGTATATCTATATACATTTTTCCCCTCTGGCTCTTTGAAGGTTTAATGAGCTTGCTTCTCTACTTCTTATAACAAGGATTCCTAGTACTGGTTTGATGACACTCTCGAGTATCTTCATTTATCCCAGGGGGTGCCTTGAAATTCACAAAACAAGATTAAATTCATTTTTATTTTAAAAAGCAAACAGACATTATATAGTAATTACAGGTACAAGTATGTGTTGAAATCAGACTAATAAATGCTCGCCTTAGAGAGAAACCAAGATGATGGCTGTGTGGTTGGAAGGGACCATAAAGGGGGTTTACTTTGAATCTTCTAAAGCATCCCACCTAATTACTTGGTATTTCCCCAAATTAACCATGTTTCTAAAAATGGGAGTCAGGGCTGTGGGGGCTGAAAACTCTCAGTATACACATCTATCTTCTTGCCTAACACAGGGCCTAGCTCATAGTCGGTCTTCAGGAAACACAGTTTGTTTGACTGTGTGTTAGGGTGGGACACAGCACTGGTGGCCTAGGAGGGTGTGTGACACATGAGAGTTCCAGTTCTGTGGGATTGGAGGCCATGAGGTATCTGCAGAGGTAGTGGTCTGAGAAGCCATCCCATTCAAGTTCCAGAAGAATATACTGGGTTGTCAGAAAAGTCATGACATATTTTTGTCTATGTTTCTCAAAGGTCATTTATTTATATAAAGAACAAAGATCAATTAATGATATATTGCCCATTTTGTTCAATAACCTTTCGCCATCTTTCAGTGAGCTTCATAATTCCCTGTTCATAGAAGGACCTGTCTTTATTTGCAAAAAACTGAATAAAGTGCTGATTTACAGCCTCATCTGAATTAAATGTCATACCACACAAGGAGTGTTGAATAGAGCGAAACAAGTGGAAGTCTGATGGCACAAGGTCAGGCAGTATGGTGGGTGTGGCAACACATTCCATCCAAGCTCCAATAATTTTTGATGGGTGATCAAACGTGTGTGGTCTCGTGTTGTCACGATGGAACACAACTCCTTTACAATGAACAAGCTCTGGACATTTCCGGATAATGGATTCATTCAAACTGTCCAATTGCCAACAGTACACATTCGAATTGATTATTTGGTTCCTTGGTAGGAGCTCGAAAAACACGACACACTGAGAGCATAACCTTCCTCTGATGAATGCCTGCTTTCGATGNCTTATCTATTACAATTCCATTGAATCCGTTCCCGCACTCTACTCCATGTCCCGAGGTTATATGTATATATAATTATCGTTGACATACAGTATTATTCAACATCAGCTTCAGAAATACAATGCGGTGGTCAGGCCTCTACATCAACTATGAAGTGGACTCCCCAAAAGGACATGGGTGCTCTGTTCACTTTTAAGGTATATGGGATTCTCCTTTATTAGCAATAGAGATTTCATGTAGTTCATACTCTTGTCAAATGTTAAAATTTAGACATTTCTGCTTCCTAAGAGCTTAACTAGAAGGGCGAGCAATTCTGACTGACAGCCAAAAGATCTACAGGTTTTTTTTATTATTCTTGATCAACACTGTCCAGTAGAACTTTGTGCAGTGATGTGTTTTATAATTGTGCTGCACAATATGATAGCCACTAGCCACATGTGGCTATTGAGCATTTGAAGTGTGGCTATTAAGACTGAAGAATGGCATTTAAATTTTGTAATTTAATTTTAATTAATTTAAATTGAAATAGCCACTTATGTCAGTGGCTACTATATTGGGAAGCACAACTCTGGATATTCTAGATTTTATCCTTGGATCCAGTCAGAGCACCCCTTCTTTGGCTTTCAAAAGAATAACGTTTATTGAATTTCAAATTTCTAATTTGTCATTTATGGTGGTTTTAAAATATGTTCTCATATACTTGGACACTACTCTGTCAAAATATAGAGATTAATTACCCTTCTCTTGAATGTGGGTTGGCCTTAGTGACTTGCTCTGGCAAATAGAATGTGGAAAAAGTGATGCCCCATGACTTGGGGCTAGCTCATGAAAGGTAATAAAGCCTGCCTGGCTCACTCCCTCTCAGCCTGAGCTTTCAAGAATTCTGGCTGCTCTAGAGCTATCATGCTGAAGAGTCACATGGAGGTACCACCTACAGATATCTGAAGAGGACCAGCTGTTTTAGTCCCAGCTCAGGCTCCAGATAATTCCAGAGCCAGTCACCATCTGACTCCTGCTCTGTAAGAGACCCTGAGTGAGTGCTTAGCTGACACCAGTCGGTCCCCAGTGAAATAATAATAAATGATTGCTATCTTTTTAAGCCAATATTTTGAGGCTGTTGCATAGCAATAGATAACTGAAACATTCCTGTATGAAAAGATGCAACAGAAAATAGTTCTATTAAACTCCCTGGTGTATTCACTGTTGGGTTGTTTTGAGGACAAAGTCTACTACATCAATTTATCTTAGATCTTAATATCAAGAAAAACTGCACTTTCTTGAGCAACTAATACAGTACCTTTACTTTAATACCTTTTTGCTTTGATTGCCAGAAAGCTCAAGGCTGAATTCATGCCCCTCCTTTGTAACTACATAGGACTATAGAGAATCTATTTCTGTGTGTTTACTTTTTGTTGGCCTTATCTTACTATTCCCTTTACCCCCTTTCTTTCCAAAAACCTTATTTCAGTGTAAACATTGTCAAAGCACTTCAAAAAAATGAATGCATGTAATTTTGGGCCTTTGCTAAACCAATGATCATCGAGTGGATTAATAATGATGGTTGGGAGAGCTTTGGCATTTTCTAACTCTCAAATGGCTTTATTTTATAGGAAGAAAACAAGGCCCTGAGAAGTAATGTTAACTGCTGAGGGATACAGAGCTAGTGCATAACAAAATCTCAGCCCAGGTGAACTTGTGTCTTATCCATTCACCCGTATGGCACCTGGTTAGATATTAGTTCTTTAATAATGGCCAGCTATGGGGATGAGATGGTGGTAGAATAATAAGACCTCTCAAGATTATGCCTGATGGAGGGTAGTATATGTGTTTAAACATAAAGTAATATATATATATATATATATATATATATATATATATATATATATATATATATATATATATATAAAATCACAAAAGAGGTACAGATTAAGTGTTCGCAGGAATGTTCAGAGGAATGAGATATCACTTTCAAGTGGAGGATCATGGAAAGCTTCACAAAAGCGTGATCCTGAGTGAGGCCTGGAACGATGGATATGATGCATATATGTAGACCCTGGGAGAGAGGTTGAGGTGAAGGATGGAGAAGATTAGCAGCCGTGTTTAATGCTGGGAATTCTAGGCACTGTGGCATTGGATGGGAAAGATATTTTGGGCAGTGGAGATTATGACACATCTCAAATTATACTATGTGAGTACTTGCTTACTCTTCTGTTTATGGGACCAGCCCTGTCCAAGGGCATGTGACTTGCACATGTGGATAGGATGGACTCGCGGAGAAAGACAAATGCTGATTAAAGCTTCCACATAGCTGACTGCTCCCAACACTTGGGGCTATGTTCTGAGGTAACTGCTTAAAAACTTTTGTCAACCAATAGCTTTTAGACTTCAGTATGGAGGAGAAAATGCTGGAAGAGATTCTACAGCATAGAGCAGCCATGCAAACAGGGCATTTCAGGACACGTGTGAGGAAACCAATGGTGTGCTCAGCTTCTTCTTAGACTTCATTTCTTGCAGCCCTGTTGTGACCATAGGAGCCTTGTGTTCTGTGGCAGTAAGTCCAGTAAAACTTAAGTGTGGGGCTCTGTAGGGACAGATCTGCAGTTTTTTCTAGTGCTTGATTGATTTGTTACATTGTTCTTAAGAATTCACATTGAGTTTATTTCTAAAATTATAACAGATAAGTTGATGAGTCAATGTTATCTCTTAAAGCTCATAATATTTTAAGGGCATGTTGTCAACCACATTTCTAGCCCAAATCAAGCAATTTCAGGTGTGGCTTNACCATCCCATGCGGGAGTCGAATCGGCAACCTTGTTAAAAGTGTGTGCTCAGTGGCAGCTCAGCTCAGGCGCAGCTCACTGGCCCATGTGGGAATTGAACAGGCAACCCTGTTGCTCAGAGCTCGCACTCTAACCAACTGAGCCGCCACTCGGCAGGCCCCTGTGTGTCACTTTTTAATTGCATGACTTTGAGGACTATGTTGAGTACTGTGTAGCACCTTTTTGAGGTGTACTTTTTATATGTCTGTGCTTTTAAGGAGAGAATGATGATGTCAGTATGATTCTGGCTAAGTCTAATTACCATTTTTGTAAAAAGGGATAAATAAGCCTTGCTCTTTATAGAGCTCTGCTCCTGTTGTGTGCATGTATTATGCATGTGTGTGTATGGAAATGTGTACATGTAAGTTTGTTGAGGGGGACATATTCCTGAAGAACAGTCTGTTGTCAGTAATGGTAAGCATAATAAATAATATGCTTAATTTCTCTGACTTCAAGAAATTTACAATATACTTGGGGGGGATTCAGAATCAAATATAATTTTCCTCATAACATATAATAAAGTACTAAATTACTCATCAAAGACAAGCAGATAATATATATTAAAAAGTTAGTCGTGCAGTAAAAATAACAAGCACAAAAGGAGTCAGGGGGAAAAGATAAGTTTGTGTTAGAATCACCAAAAAATCTTATGAAGACAGGGGTCTTCCTTCCATTCTGTCCATTGTGAAATATTGGAAATAACTTTCATTGAAAAGCTCAACAGAACAGTTTTAGGGCATTCTAGTTCCTTCTTGCCCTGGCTGATAATGATGTTTTAACCTAGGTCTCTTTCATGTAGAGGCCCCAGTTCCCTGAGAGGTTGATGCCAGTAGCAGTTAGAGGTGAAGCCAGAGTCAGAGAATTTCTTCCTCCAAGCATGTCTTGTGTCCCACTAAAGCAAAGGATTTCTTGGTTTTGGGTTCCTGTGACCCTTGGACTGCAGTCAGAATTCTCAGTGTCTTAAATGTGTTGATCTTCTTTTGTCTAAACACATTTCACACTTGGGACCTGATGACCTGGAAATTGGATTTAAGAAGTGATGGTGTGGTAGTCAATCTCCAAGATGACCCTCAATGACCCATCTCATGCCTTGTGTAGTTATTTTCCACATTGATAGGGCTGGTTTTTGTAATCAGTAGGACACTGTGGAAATGATAGTGTGTGACTTCTTAGGTTAAGTCATGGAAGACACTTTGGTTTTTGTCTCGCTCTGTCTTGGAAGAAGCCAGCTGCCATGTTGTGAGGATAAGGCGTCTCATGGAGAGATCCGTGTGGTGAAGACTGAGGTTTCATACCAACATCATGTAAGAGAGCTATTTTAGAAGTAGATCCTCTAGTCCAATCAAGACTTTAGATGGCCTGCCCAACATCTTCACAATAACCTCATGGATTCCTTGAGCCAGAACCACCCAACTAATCCTTGCCTGAAATTCTTACCCTCAGAGGCTGTGAGATAATAAATATTTACTATTTTGAACCATCAAATTTTGGGATAATTTTTAATACAGCCATAGCTAACTAATACAGATGGGAATATTCAGGTAGAAGGAAAGAAGATCAATCATTTCTAATAAACTCAAGAAGTGAAATAAAGTTGTTTATTTTTAAAAGAAAGAAGTTATACTATGAGCAATTGTGGTCTAGGTGTGTGTGTGTTTGTTGGGGATGGGGTGTTGTTGTGAAGGGTCAATGCAATTTTTCCACATTTAGAGAACCACGCTATGCAGAAGAACCAAGCAGAATAGTTTGGGTATGGGGTTTGTGTGTGTGTGGTGTTGGAAGTATGGTGGCTTTATGTGGTATTCATATAGTTAGGGATGATATACAAATAATTTAATAACTGCCCATGGCATAGGAAGCGAGCAATCAGAATGGACCCTCTACCAATCAGTACCATTCATTATCTATAAACAAATAGGGAAGGGCCAGCTGAGTGGCTCAGTTGGTTAGAGCACAAACTCTGAGCAACAGAGTTGCTGGTTCGATTCCCACATGGGCCAGTGAGCTGCACCCAAGCTGAGCTGCCGCTGAGCTGGTGAGAGCACATGCTCTTAACAAGGTTGCCTGTTCAACTCCCGCATAGGATGGTGCGCCGCGCACCCAGTAACTAGATTGAAAGCGGCGACTGGACTTAGAGCTGAGCTTGCGCCCTGCACGACTAAGATTGTAGGACAACAACCTGACTTGGAGCTGAAGGGTCTTGGAAAAACACAATGTTCCCCTCCCCCAATTCCCCAATAATAATAAAAAAATAGTGAAGCTATTCTGCTATCTACTGGATGCATATCAATGTGGAGTGTAGAGGCTCTGACATGATCTGGGTGTGGCCAGATTACCCTGGACATTTTAATAAAAGTCTTTCCACAAGATGGCACTGATAGCTTTTCCTTGTTTCTCCTTTTTGTTTTTTTGTCTTGTTGAAAAATTTGTAATTTGCATACTGTTACAGAACATACCATCACTGAAATCTCACGATTTACTAGTTGATTTCTCATACTTCTGACAATTCTATTGACGTCACGGCACTTTAAATTATGTTTTTCCTTTAGGTCATTCAAGGGGCACACTGAGATTTCATGCCGGGATGTTGAAGGATGGTGCCTTATACCAGAAACTATGATTAGGGGTCTTGGAAATAGGCAAGGCGGTGGGGGCTAGGCTTTAGCTTTTGCAAAGCTGTTCAACAAAGTCAGGTGAGGGCAGCATCAGAGAAGAGGGAGCACTCAGTTTGGCAAGAGCCACTTTTGTGATGCAAACCATTTTGAAGAACTCTCTCACTTCTACTGTTCATGTGGCTACAACATTTTTTTTTTTTTGCCTTGGATCTGAAAGGAAGAAATTACTGGATATATTTGCATTGCAGTTTTCACAGCATGAATGGAAGAAATCTCAAAAGGTTTTCTGGTTTTGCCTCTCCATTTCTAGGTGAAAAAATTAATGGTCACTCAGTTGGTCCAGACTAGGACTCAATCCATTCTATCAAACATCACTGAGTCACTAAACTGTGTAACCTAGACCAAATTACTTAAGCTTTCTAAGTCTCTATTTCCTCATCTACGTAATATACAGAGGGTGCCAAAAAATGTAGACACAATTTAAAAGAGGAAAAAACTGTATTAAAATTGTAGTACTCAATATATACTGATAACAAAAGATGAACACAAGTCATGTGTATACATTTTTTTGGCACCTTGGTATATGTCTATAGTCTATTGTCTATAATAACATAGATTATTAAGGATTACTATTAATATGGTTAAATAAGCTAGGAATATGTAAAGTACCTAGCAAAGTGCTGGCACATAATTGGTGCTCAAAAGACGGAAGCTTCTGCTACTATCACCATCATCACAGGATGATTTAGAGCTGATGAGAATAAATGAAGAATTATACTTACATTGAAACATGTCTAATGTGAAGTGTGCAGTGGTTGGCAGAATTCTAAGATGGTCCCAAATGAGCCATACCCTTCAAGGAGAGGCTATCACTCCTATGATTATGTTATGTTACATGGCAAAAGGGGGCCATGTGGCAAGATGGCCTCTAGGATCTGAGTGGGTCCCAGCTGACAGCTGCTTAGAAAGCAGAAACTTCAGTCTTACAACTGAAGGAAGTGAATTCTGCCTATTTGAATGAGCTTGGCAGAGGACCCGAGCCTTCGAAGAGAGTTGAAGACTAGTTGGCACCTTAATTTCAGCCTGAGGAGAGCCTGGACAGAGGATCCAACTAACTAGTAACTGGACTCTGACCTACAGAACTGTGAGATAATAAATGGGTATTTTTTTAGCCACTAAATTTGTGGCAATTTGTTACCCAGCAAAAGAAAACTAATACAGATGCCCTATTTATTTTTTTATCTTTAATATGCTGGTTTCAGTACTAGACCTTTGAGGTTTCTAAACTGCTATCTTATTTCTGTCTCTTTCCCATGTTTTAAGTCTTCCAATCTCCAAAGCTATAGACAACAGAGGTCCATTTTCCAGTGCCAACACAACAAATATAACAAACCAGTGGAACTCAGAAATTGTCAATATCTGATTTCCTCTAGGTGCCTTCCCAGCTTCTGGCTATTCCTCTGACCACCTTTAGACCAGTGCTTCTCAAAATGTGATCCACAGTTGAGCAGCATTGGCATCACCTAGGAGCTTGTGAGAAATGCAGAATATCAGGCCCTGCCCCATATCTGTGGGAGCCCCAGGTGGTTCATATGCACACCTATGCCTGAGAAGCCCTGTTGTAAGACAAGCTTGTCCTGCAGCTGTTTTCTCTTCTGCTGAATGAGCATTAGTAGCACATAAAACATGGCCTGGCCACAAGAGGTTGTGCCTTGGACATCTCTGGAATCTCCTCTCTGGAACAGAGCCGAGCTGTTGGCAGAGGAGCCAATCAGCACAGGGTGAAGTCTACAGAGACCTAATTGGCCTGGATGAAAGCCTGAGGTCAATAGAAACTCCTAACAGTCCCTGATTGGCATAATCTATTGCTTTATCTACAGGTTAGAAATATGTCCAAGAAAAATATACTTATGAGTACATTGTGACTTTCCTGTTTTTCTTCCAAGGAAGGGCTTGGTTCCCAGATTTCCTTCCTGGAGGAAATCTTAAAACATCACTTACTACTCTCTCCACCTTTATTTTTTGTATATTTTCTTTTCTCTCTAATTTTAAAGTACATTCCAGACATGGCAGAAATTGCCTGATTTATCATCCTTCAATTTATGTGACCCCAGCCTCCCTGCAGTTTGGGGAAAAGGGAAAAGAGCCANCTGCAGGATTTGCTGGGGTGAGGAATGCTGACCTCAGGAAAGATTTGGGACAGTACTTGGCAATCCCATGACACATCAGTTGTTCTTTCCCGCCATCAACTTGGCATTGACTGGAAAAACAACAGAACACAATTACCGGTTTATGTTGAAATTCTCTGTGGTCCTTTGAAATCCTAAGTGAAGATATCCTCCCATTGTGTAACTCAAGAAGCCTTATAAAGTATTGTGTTTAGCATTCTGTTTCTGGAAATTTCTCTTACAAAGGCCAACTATAGGTTTTCTAGAGTTGTTTGAGTGACAGTCAGTGCTAGATGATGCCATAGAGGCCATAAGCCAAGTTTGTGTAGCAATAAAACATCCTATGGGAACAGAGGCAGAGATAAGCAGGGCAAACCTCAGAGGGATGCAGCAACAACTTGGAGGATCTATCACTCAGACAACCAAGGTCATAGAGAGCAGAATAAGAACACCAAGAAAACAGTCCCTGATAAACCGATGCAGTAATTGCAAGTGTTTCTGGCAATGTGAAGGAGGACTTTGGGGGCCTGCTGCTGAGATAGGGCAAGCAATCAACATGTCA
Source organism: Hipposideros armiger (assembly GCF_001890085.2). Lineage (NCBI taxonomy): Eukaryota > Metazoa > Chordata > Mammalia > Chiroptera > Hipposideridae > Hipposideros > Hipposideros armiger. Next base: position 3,103 of record NW_017733188.1, on the reverse strand, counting down.
AGGTAATTTGTTAGCAGCTCTACCTCTGAGCTGAGGTGTGGAAACCTGCCTGCTGTGATGTATAAAGCCTACTAACCTGGGGAAACTTGGCCATAGAAGATAATAGCAAAATGGAGCCTGATTGGATCTGACAAGACGGGCCACCTGTACCTATAAATGTGACATCTGTCCCAGTGAAGGCAGGCCTTGATTACAAACCACTTATATAGACAGAGGGGTGCTCATGGCCCCCAGATAGGACAATAGGGTATTTCTCACCTTTCCCTGATCTTGTTGAGTAGATCTTACAGACAGATGCTCTCAAAAAGCTGCAAAATGGGTATAAGAGCTTCCATGAATGTTCATCAATAAAGGCCAAATGAACACTGACTAACTCTCTAAACCCACAATAACTGTGCACACAATCACCATCTCACTGAGACCATACAGATCATATACCAGTCACCACACTGTTAACTGCACACCGACTCTGTATGTTCCTCACTGCCCTACTAAGCTCACACTAGTAGCACATACTCTTCGCCATCTCAACGCTTTCACATTTATTTTGCACTGAGCTCATTTGAAATCACACAACCCAGCTTACTGACTTTACACAGATTATAGATTGCTGTTAAAGCTTTGCTTTTGTCCGCTCAATAGCTAATTTTTCATTAAGTTAAAAAAAATTTTTTTTTAGGTGAGCCATCCTGCCACTTGTTGGCAGCTCAGTGGCAGTTCAGCTCAGGTGGGGAATCAAACCGCTGTTGCTCAGAGCTCACACTCTTGAGCAAGCTCTTAACCAACTGAGCCACTTGCTTCAGGTCTTCATTCTTTCCAATCTGTCCCATGTTGTTACTGGTTGGTAGGGACAAGTAGCTTATCCTCTTCGAGGGTCAGTTTCC
>NW_017733188.1:0-914 GCF_001890085.2 Hipposideros armiger | reverse complement strand
TTCTCCCATTTCGATCTCAGGTTCTGGTGCTATACCACTGGTACCCACACCGAGGGGCTGGCTCTCCCCTCTTTCTGTCTGACCCAAGGACATTTCATAGGAACTAAGTGAGTTATTGAGAGGAATAAGCTTCTTTAAGATGGTTTGGTTCCCAGAAATAATAGAATTGTAGGATGTTCAAAAACAATCAGAAACCTTATAGCTCAAAGTTCTTATTTTATATATGAGGACACTGAGGCCCAGAAAGGTTAAGTAATTTGTTCGAACTTTTGTAGTACAGTAATATCTGTGTTAGGATGATCATGCATGTTTCTTGATTTTTAGTTAAATGCTCTTTTCTACTGAATTGCTTTGTAACCAGGAAAAAGACAATCTTTTGATGAATAATAGGAGGGTTAGGGCAGATTCAAGAATTACTTGATTTATTATCTGGCAGTAGTAACCACTCTAAAAGAAAATGGTTCTGTGTCAGTTTTAAGAAATGATCAGGGTCACAAAAATGCACAAATAAATCACAATGTACCTGTCCACATTTCCCAGTGCTCTTCATTTCTCTTTCTGTTTATGGTCCCAACTTATGGTGTCTTCTATCTTAATAAATAAAGAGTCCAAAGAGGTACCCGTAAGAACCTCCATGTCCACCTTTCTCTCCTTCTCCTCCTCTTTCTTTTTGTTCACAAACATGGGTTTTTATGAAAGCCCAGAAAGGAAGAGACTAAGCAGGGCACGTTTCCTTCATCTTGACTTATGCTGACTGATTTACTTTGCAGCCAGGAAATGTGGGCATCAGGCTTATTTCCAAGGTTATGTGTAACCAAGAACTGGAGATTGAAAACTTAGCAATGGTGTTCAGCAGTTCTCTTCTATTTTTAAATAAATATTTATTTAAGAATGTAATTTAGAAAAAAGTCTCT
>NW_017733187.1:73764-88047 GCF_001890085.2 Hipposideros armiger | reverse complement strand
TTGTAAGATGAGCACAAAGAATTTTTGTATATCCTTCACTCAGATACAATTAACATTTTGCTGCATTGTCTTTATTCTCTCTCCCTCCCCTCCTCCCTTCCTCTCTCCCTCTCTCCCCCTCTCTATCTCACACACACACACTTTTTTCCCTGAATCATTTGAGAGTGAGTTGCAGACATCATATCCAATAAATACTTTAGTGCATTTATTTTCTGCGAACATGGATATGCATGTGTCTTATGTACCACTTTGCATTTATTAAAAGGCTAATGAAGCATTTCAGAATATATAAGATTAAAGATATATAAAAACTAAATGCAGTACACAGTCTTTGATTGGATTTTCCACTAGAAAAGGAAAAAAATCTATTAAATAAATTATGGAAAGAAAATTTAATATTCTTAAGCTGTGGTATTTGGTTGAATTATATTCATTAGTCACTTAAAGTCAAAACACTTTTTTTCTCCCTGAACTGTGTAGAAAATACTGACACATTCTTTGTTATCCCAGTGTTTCTTTAAAAAATTAAGTATGTTATTAATATTACCAGCTTATCATATCTGTAATTATAACATTGCTAAATATTATGGCTTCTGAAATAATTTAGGCTACATTTCTTATTTGACTGTTCTAATTCATGTCTGAGCAATGACATGAATTTAGTGAAAATCTCTAGATTGCCTTAGGATGAATTGATTCTAGATAAAATTCCACATATCTCAAATGCTATGTCCTTAAGCATTTGCTAAATTTAAATCACAGTAACTTCATCTGATAGAGCCTATGTTCACTGCAGAGATTTATCACAGCTTCCTCCTCATAGATGTAATACATGCTGGATTGCATCAGGCTCACTCCAAAATTGTCTAAACATTTGGTTACCATTTAGTAAAGTGATAATTGTCTTGTATTCCACTATCTTTTCTCCAGGATTCACATCTAATAATTGTTAATGAGGTTAATCAACTAGTTTCTCTATAACTTGATATTTAATTTATGGCAGTGTTTTGGCAAAATGAAGACTATAACTATTTTTACCTTTGCCTATTTTCTTTGAAAAGCAAATTAAAAAGCATAAAATAAGCCTCAACCTATCACATTTTTAAGTAAGAATTCATAGTTCACTTCCTTTCTCCTCCAGTTTCACCATCTGTCAACTTTTAAATGACTCAGCATTTTTCTGTATGCATCCCTGAATGATGTTGTTGTATACACATGCTAATGTTTCTATTTCTCCACGATAAATTTATTTAGCTGGGGAAAACCCTTATGCAAGAGAGTTTACCTTCTTCTTTCTCCCACCCTCCCACACCCTCTCTTTTCTTTACATATTGAAATTATATTCGCCCCTATTTCCTTCTATATCACAATGAAGATAACCCACACTCATCTGAGTCCTTCGATTTTTACATGTGTCACTTTCACTAGTATTTAATAACCACTTCAGACTCCAAACTTTTTGCCAATTTGACAATCTGTCTCCTTCCATTTCTTTCAGAAATAATATAAAATCTTCACCTGTAGTTTTGCATGTAATTAAATTCGCTCCACACATACTTCTCTACTTAACTTCAGGTACTTATGTTCTCTGTGCGCTCCATCATATGGTTAAGTCGTTTGATAGCACTTTTAGTTATAATCAATATGAAGGCAGACAGAGCCAGTATCTTTTGTGTATCCCCACATAATAAAATTCACTCTCCTCTCCGTTATACACAGATACAGACACATTCAAACCCACTACCTAGCATACTGTCATACACAGAAGAGAGACATAGGAAAATAATTATAGGGCCGACCGAGTGGCGCGATGGTTAAGAGCTCACTTGGGATGCCAGAGGGCCCCGGTTCGGATCCCACATATGAGGGCTAGTGACACTACCCTCTACAGCTAAGATGCTGAACAACAGCTCAACCTGGAGCTGGGTTGCCATGAGTCGCTGGTGGCGGCGTAGGCTGCAGTCCCTGTGGCAGTGGGTTGCCATGGGCTACCGTGTGTAGTCAGCAGCCAGCGTGAACGGCCAGCAGCCGCAGTGAGCGGCCAGCAGCCGCAGTGAGCGGCCATCCAGAAGCCGGCGACTGATCTGCCTCGCCAGAGAAGAGCACAATGATGGTGCCAGCTTGGGCCAGTGAAGCAAAGTCCTCCACAACTAGATTGAAGAACAAAACGACAGCAACTTGTCTGTTCCCCTTCCCCCAATTCCCCAGCACTGTTCCCCTCCCCGCAATTCCCCAATAAAAAAAAAATCTTAAAAAAAAAGAAAATAATTATATAAGTTGATAATTCTGTGTGTAAGTAGTAGGAACTATTTCCTATGAGTAAAAATGTGTGGACCCAGAAGTCTCCAATTGCTCAACATTACTACTTAGAAGTGGAAAGTGATTTAACTGAATTCTTTTTGTTCTGGACTCTACACTCTCAACCCTTGCTGCTCAAAGTGTGGTCTAGGAATAGTGTAAGGCATCACCAGGGAACTTGTTAAGAAAGGTGGAATCTCAAGACAAAAACACTAAACCAGCTCAGTCAGAATCTGCATTTTAACAAGATCTCCAGAGGATTCATATAGACTGTCATGTTTGAGAATCACTGGATGCTACTGAAGTGGTGACAAGCTTAGGCCCATTACCCTTTTTACACAGTGCAGTTGTCTTCACAGTTTAGTACATATAATTGTGAAAATTTGTTTACATATTTGAATGTTTTCTTTATAAGCATTTTTTTTTCCCTTCATGTGGTGTTTGAGTGAAAGTCATTATGATGATATTTTTCTTAGGCTGTCAGAAAAAACCCTCAAAGATCCTTAGTATAACCAGTTCCTACATGTAAGGTAATTAAAAGAGTGCTTGATAGATAATCAGTTGATTAAAGAAGTAACTAGGGAACACAACAGCAAGGGTAATAAATAAGATTAGAGAGCCTTCTGAAAGGACAGTGATGCTTATTCATGTCAGCTTGCATGTATTGCCTTTGTGCTAACGAGAATCATTCATTAGTTCAATTAATGACATTTCAAGCTAGTGATTTTTTAATGCTTTGCACAAAGGCATACTCAGAGTGACCCAAAACACGTGGAGTTGATAAAAACTTCTAAGACAAGGGAAAATAATCATATATTATTCATTTTAATACAGGTATCCTTTTAAAATTGTTTTTTAAATCCTACCAGACCATTTTGTGGGGTGCCCGTAAAGGCAGTAAGATGTGGTCTCTATCCCCCTGGATTTATCATCCAGTAGGGAAGGGAGGCATGGACAACCTCAACCTTAACTGAAGGAAGTATGAACTAAGTTCTAGATAGCAAAGCATGTTGTGGGGTGTATTAGGGTTCTCTAGAATGGAAACAAACAAACAAAAAAAAACAATAGGCTGTGTGTGTGTGTGTGTGTGTGCATGTGTGTGTGAAAATTTATTTTTAAGGAATTGGCTCATAATTTTATGGAGGTTGGCAAATCTAAAATATGCAGAAAGCCTCATTAGGCTGGAGACCCAGAGATGAGCCACTGCTGGAGTTCAAGTCTGAAGGCTGTTGGGCTGCAGCATTCTCTCTTTCTCTGGGGAGGTTAGTCTTTTGTTCTGCTAATATATTCAACTGATTGAATGAGGCCCACCCACATTACAGAGGACAGTGTGCTTACTTAGTGTTTATTAATTTAAATGTTAATCTTGGAAAGTTAAATTTGTTGAACTTTTTTTTCTTTTTGTGATGAATGTCACTCTAGATACTTAATACATATATCTCAATTAAAGCATGTAAGAATCCAACAAGTTTGTAGAATGCAGATCTCAGAAGGGTTAAGTAACTTGCCCAAGAACACATGACTAGAAGGTATAAGAGCCAGGATATTCAAAGAAATGTTAATCTCATCCAAGATACCCTCACAGAAACACCCAGAATAATGTTTGCCCACATAGCTGGGCACCATGGCCCAGCCAAGTTGACAAATAATATTAAATATCACAAAAGGACAGAGATGAACGTGTCCTCTCTTCTGTCAAGATTATATATAACTTCATGAAGGTTGTGGCATTTCAATTCAGATTTTAATGATGCGAAGTGTTAGAAAACAAGATGGAGACTTTCTATGTTGAGAGATGTTACCTGACTAATAAAAGCACAGTCAAGAAGTATTTGAGGGATGGCAGATTGTAAGTTGACCAGAGTAGGAAGCTTGGGGAAAAATCTATCATAAAATAACCTGGAGCCAGCCACCTTTGCAGCCTGATTGCACAGGTCTGTGAAAGTCATACTAAAGAGAATGGACTACAGCAAGTTTTCTGGAAAAGGGAGTGATCCCTCCTGACTTCTGAAAGAATCCGTCTGTCTGTATGATGAGGAGTAAAGGTTGAAATAGATGAGAAATGGGAGGGAAACTACCGAACTAGAATGAAAATAGTTGAGGTAAAATAAAGTGAGGGTCCAAACAAAAACAATAACAAGGGAGGATGGAAGATACAAAGGATATATGAAGGAGATGGCAATAGACATCTTTGAATTTGATGAGATACGGAGATGTCTTGGTTAAGCATGAGGACATCCTATTCCAGGACCCTGTATCCTGGATTGAAAATGAGAAGTGGTTTTCAATCAGTTCTTGCTTTCAATTTGTGCAAAATCTATATAAATTAAAACTGTATAAAAAACAAACAACTATAAGAACAAAACACAATTTCAGTTGAATAAAACTGTTGAGCTAGCTCTTTATGTTAACCTGTAAAATATAATTGTTTCTGCAGACTATGTATTCCTGCCTCTGTGGACCACCATGAAGATGGTATGCTCACCAGGGCCATATTTAACTTTGACTACAATAAGAGAGACAATAATCTAGGAGAGAGTGAGACGAGCCTTCAGTTGCCTGTTTCAATCAATACTGTCAGTTATTTAAAATTAATATTAAATTCCATGTTTTTCCCAACGTAACCCCTCACTTTCCTTCTTGCTTTTATCCAATTTTTAGAGAAATTGAGGCAATTGGGTGTGGAGTGTTCTTTTTTGTTGTTGTTTAAGGGGCGAGGTTGATCTAGATTTATGGACCCTCGCTCACTGTACTGGTCTTTTTGTATGGTGGTGTTGCTTTTCTCCCTTTGCTCAGGGGCTAAAAGGATGCATTGTAGTGTTGGCAATATAGAGAAAGGTTAGAAGTAATCTGATCTTTGTGTTTTTCTGAAAGCATTAATCTGTTATAGTGGAAGGGTGTAGCCCTTTCTAAAAAGATTGTGCACTCTTGTTTCCTGAATGAAAGGAAGTAGGCAGCCGGAAGAGTTTGACATGCTGACCATATGGCTTAGTTTCTCCCATCTGGATATATAATGGTATCATTAATCTTGATAGAAAACCCAAGAGCAGGAACAAAGGGATTTTGTTATTTACATTTGTTTGTTTTGTTACCTTTGTGTTCAGGGCTGGGCATAGAGGGCAAATATGAGTCAACACTATATTTGAAAAATTGCAAGGGAAAATGTGCAAGAAGTGGGGGTCCAGAAAAAAATTTAGGGGACATTGAAAAGTTCATCATGTCCTTTGAAATACTAGGAGTCATATATGTTTTTCTTTGGTAAGAATGGATGAAAAGTATGCAAATATTTATATTCCATTAAACTTTAAATAATTTTATAATACATCTTATGAAATTGACTATACTATATCAAATATGTTAAAATATTCTGTTTTGACAATAATATATTGATTCCATTTGAAACCACTTGCACGAAAATTTTTCTAGAAAAAAGTAACTTTCTACTATATTCTAAAAATAATTTATCATTAACATATCCTTAGTTTTAAATAATGAGTCTTTTCTCTCTTTTTTTGTATATATATATATATATATATATATATATATATATATATATATAAATTAAAGCTTATTGGGGTGACAGTTTTTAGTAACTTATATAGGTTTCAGGTGTATAATTCTGTAATACATCATATATATATCACATTGTGTGTTCACCACCCAAAGTCAGTTCTTTCTTCCCTGAATAATGGAATATGAAGGTTATATTTTTTTGAGCCTGCCTATTTTTGTGAAAAGAACATGTTACAGCTTCATAAATTTATTTGATTGAAACATATTTAGACAACTTGATAAATGAAAATTTAAATCATTATATATTATTACTTAGATTTCACAATGAATCATTTATAAGTGTATATACCAAAAATGAATCAATTTTCTATTATGTTCTATACAAATAAAAAAACAACAACATTATATTTAATTCAGATACTTAGATTGAGTTGTCACACTCAATTTGACATTTGAATGTGTCAACTCAGTCTACTCCTTTCATGAAGAATTGAAACATTGGTATAGTAGTTCCAGAACAGGAGAAGTCAGACTTTTGCCATATTTAATTGAATGTGCAGGTAAGAGATGTGTTTTCAGCCACATACAATTTACTTCACTTCATGAACAGAAACTTGCCTGGCTTAATATTCAGATTTCCTAACTATGTGACATTATACCCATTTCTCTAAATTTTAAAAGAAATGTCTCAATCTTCCTGCTTCATATCTATGATATACATAAATATATATGTATATAATTTATGATATATTATTATACATTACCTTATGAATACAAAAAATATATTACCTAAGTACATATATTACATATACTATTTCTATTGCATATTTAATAAGATTTAATTATATATAACAATGTATTATTTAATATTACTTGCTGTTATATTATTATAATATGTAAAATATAATATATACTATTAAGTGCATTTATTAAATTTTTAAATATGTGTTATATATATATATATATATATATATATATATATATATATATATCCACTGATATAAGCACCCACTTATATCAGTGGATACTTCCATTTAGCTTTTTTTTTTTTGCTAAGGAATAAAAACACTTTGCAGTTAACATTTTATGATATTTTTATTTTTCAATTTCTACTGCTTTGATCTAGAAACATTAAAAAATACAGAAACTGTGAAATGGGAAATGAAGATACTCTGTAACCTCATGAATGAGCTATGACCATTCTTAATATTTACTTCATTTATTTTCAGTCTCTGTGTAAAAAATCCACATCAACTTTATAGACTTTTGCATCTATAACTTTTTACTTAAAATTATATTGTCCTTTGCTGATCACTTTCCACTTCAATGTTTAGTCTGTGAATTTTCAAACAGTGTAGTTACTATCCTTATTTCTTCAGTTTTATGTTGCAATATTTTTATCCCAACATGATCTTTGTAGAGCGTGTCATACCTTGTCTTTATTGCTGTGACTCCTCCCCCCACTCAGCACAGAGAAGGACAAAGAGAATGATAAGAATTGAGAATTTATTCTATAAAAGGCACTGCACTAGGCATTATAGACACCATCTGACTTAATGTATTATGGTTTTATAAAGCAGATAATATCTTTATATTATAGATGGGGAAATTAAAGATAATGCCTACTTCGTAAGAGATAGTCCAGAGAGGGTCATACCTTGTCCAAATAACACAGCAATATGGCCTGGTCTCAGTATGCACCTCTTTTTCATTTACAGAACCATTTATTTGTGATTCAACTTAATTTAGAAGCAATTATTAAATCAATATGAAATAAAGGGCAGCTTACATCCAGGTTGTCATATGTATATGCTGTTATGTCTAAATGATTCACTAGGTATATATGTTTTGGGGGATGTCCTAAAGTCCTTTAAATTTAACACGGTTTTGTTCATTACCTCCCCCTTTTCCTATCCTTTACCTATCTTTTCCTTACACCATCCTACCCTTACCTTTTACTAGTTCCAGGAGAAGAGGTGTTTCTTCTTTGCAGGTTCATCACCTGTTTGTGATTTAGATATGCCTGCCTCCTCTCCTTTTGCGATGAGTTCTTCTCCTTGGGTACTTACATCTGTTCTCCTTCTCAAATCCTTACAATTTCTGTTTGCTTACAGAAGAAATCTCAAAATCTTCATTATGCCATACCATTCATTCCGTGTTTGGAAACTAGCTTTCAGCTTCATCTTGACCTCTCCCCCCAAACTATGTTTGTTTGGTTTTGTCTGAAAAATCCAAGCTACTGAATGCATTCATGTAAAAGTTGTTCCCCTTCCCAGAAAATTCATCTGTCAGTCTGACAAATCCTATTTATCTTCAATACTTAATTCAATTATCAATTTGTTTATTTTTAAAAGATTTTTTTTCTTTTTTTGGTGAGTTCCCTTGATTCCGTGGGTTTATTGTGCACATGCATATTTCCCTCTGCCTCTAATATGGCACTTGTTGGATTTTATTGACACCATTAGTTTATGAGCCTATATCAACTGCAGAACTGGAAACTTTTGGCAGCAGATATCATGTCTTATTCTTCATTCTTACAACACATCTTAGCATAGAATATAGGTTCAATAGAAATTTCCTGAATGAGTGAATAAATAATGAACATCTGTGGGAATATAAATATACCATATATACATATATATACACACACATATATATGTATGCATGTATATTATATGTTATGTTATATACCATACATATGTTATATATGTGCATATATATATGTGTATATATATATAAAACTTTATAATATTTAACTTTTACTGTGTAAATTATATATGGGTTTACTTCTTCACCCACCCTCACCCCCACTGCCCAAATATGCTGACCTCTGGGAGAAAGAATAGGAAATGTTTAAATTTCAAATGCATTCCCCCAACACAAAAAGTACTTTTTGAGCACCAATTATGTATCCGTGTCTCTATTAGACAAACTGAAGATGAAAATTTACCTACTATAATTTTTCAAAAGGTTCTTGCTTCCCACTACCAATTTGTTAGAACTCTCTTTTCAAATCTAGATTAGCATCATGAACTATATAAACTATTTTTTAAAGCATGCTTCAAAACAATTCTGTGCAGTATGGCCAATTATTATTCTCATTTTCTTTTTAACAAATGAATTAATGCGAGGCACAGAGTGCTTAAATGCTTTTAAAGCACATTATACTGTCAGTGTTAGAACTTGGATTCAAACCTAGTAAGTCTGTCTCCAAAATTTATGTTCATAACCACTATATAATTACAGTGGTGGATGTTTTCAAGGAGTTTACAGTTTGGAAAAATTGGTCGATTTGAAGGCAAGTAATATAAACAATGCCATATTATAACCAGAGTACTTTGAAAGAAGAAAAAGAAGTCCCTGGGCATGGAATGTATTAGGGACAATTTCACAAGGCAGTGATACTTGTTTAGATCAGTGAACAGCAAACAATGGCCCACGGGCCAAATTTGACTTACAGTTTGTTTCTGTACTGGCTACTACCTGAGAATAATTTTTGCATTTTTTGACATGAGAAATTTTATAAAATTTAAGCTTTGGTATCTATAATAAAGTTTTATTGGCACACAGCCACACTCATTTGTTAATGTGTTGTTGACAGCTGCCTCCCTGCTACAGCAGAGTTGAGTGGTTGCAACGGAGACCATGTAGCCTATAACATTTACTATCTGGCCCTTCACAGAAAAGTTTTATTGATCTTTATCTGTGGAGTGGTTATTGACCAGGTAAACTTTGGAAGGAATAATGTGAATAAACACAAAGCCAAGAAGCCATGACGCAGAAGCATGGTGTGTTTAAACCACAGATAATTGAGTATGGCTAATGTATACCTGCCAATTGAGTTGCAGCTGATGGAAAGAAATCAGATTTTTTTTTTCAGGAGGTGGGAGTTATTGAACTGTTTTTGTGCGCCAACTCTTTCTTTTCTAAGCACTGATAAATAAAAGTAGATGTTGCTTTCAAACTTCACAAGGCACGTTGCCTTTCTACCTTTCTAGAAACAGTTCTTCCTTCTCATTTCTCCTATAAACTGTGCTTCTTTTTACCATTATCCACCGAGTTTTCCCACATGAGGAAATGTTTATCTGCAATGTTTTTCATATGATAAGCCCCGCGTGTGTTCCTTAGATGAGGGATAGCATACAAAGAAACAGTCATTATTATTCTCATTAGTTTTTATTCACATCATTGTCATTCTCATTATTACCGTCATTCATCTCTCTCCATCTGTTTTCCCCTTGCTCCCTAAGGTTTTTCTGCTACACTTCACTCCCTGTTAGGAATTTGTTTATTTGGTAGATTTATCTTCGTTACTTTCTTACTGACCTATTTCCAGCTACCAGGTGTGTGTGTGTGTGTGTGTGTGTGTGTGTGTATACATTCACATATGTATCAGAGAAAGTCCAACCATTAAAAAAAAAAAAGCTGGTAGCTACATCTGTGTATAATGTAATGGTCAGGACTTAAGATCTGTCATGCTGCCAGTTACGTTTCTGGATATTCATCTGATTTGTGAGGAATATTTTGGCTTTGTTCTATCTGTTAAATGAACACTCCATTAAGGATTGAATAACTGGTACTGTGAACAAGGCTAAAATGGATCAAGCAGTGACTCATTTCAAATGAAAGTCAGTGAATAACCAGCCCAGTTCTGTTCCATTTCTATCCTCCCAATTGCTCTGTGATACCATATTATAAAAACAGCAAATCATGCTCAGGAATCTCTTGATGTTAACAGCATGTGTGTTTGGTGGGAAATGGGACTGCCAACAGCTAGATTTTGGATTCTGATGGGGGAGGGATGCTAAGTGATATGAGGTTATTGCCAAGAAATTACATAATTTTAAGTGTAAGTTATTATTATTATTCTTGTACAAAGGTTTTCTTAAAGAATCAAAATAAGATTTTAGGTTAGGAGAAATATTTTTAAATAAGACATTGTTTCTCTCTTCCTATTCCTCACAATGCTTAAGTCTTTCCTTGGTGTTTAAGGCAAGCAATAAAAAGGAAGAACTATTTCAATTCATTATAGGGCACTATACAGAAGCTCAATCAGTAGAAACAATTGTTGCAGTTCATGAAGCATCTAAGTATAAATTCTGTTGAATAGCTCAATCATTGGAAGAACACAGCCCCTTGTTCATTCAGTGTTTTTCTTTACTGAAAATTAGATCATGTGTCAAAGGGTTTTATAAAATCAGAAATGTCACTCGCATGGGACAAATCCTTAGAATGCATAGGTAGGCATAGTTAAAAATTATGTACTCTCTTTCTCTGCCTGTTCTTTTTTGTCATATAGGTTTTAGTGCTTAGTAAAGTATACTGTCTATTGGACTAAAATATTATTTTTTCTGGAAACATAATGAAAACAAGTCTACATATAGTATATGAGACTGTGATTCCACTCTGGACTTTGTTACTTACTATTATTACATTGTTCTCTAGCCTTTTCCTGTTCATTGACTTACTCATCAAATACAATAGTAACCAAGGGTCTGTGTCATGCAAAACACTATTCTATAGGGAGAGAGAGTCTAACTTTGAGGTAGATACAGTCTCTGCTCTTAAAGAGTCTTCAGTGGTTTTTACAGTGCCTTGCACAGAATTTGGAAGGACTGCAGAGGTGTCTCAGAACCAGCCTGAGGCTTTAAGATGTGCAGGGACCACTTGTCAACTGCTCCTTTCCTCTACTGTGACTATAGTACCTCCATTTATGCATAACTTAAATATTAACAATCATAGTAACATTTCATTGGAAATCAGGAGAATGGTGCTAATAAATTTCTGCTGAAAACTAGAGATGGATTTGAGATTTACCTTCCTCCCACTGCAACTGGGGAGCTCATTATACCCGACATTCTTAGTCACAGTCCTCTGTCTTACTAATTAAATTATTCAATTTCTTCCTCTAAAAGGCTCAAGTAAAACTGACGGTGGGTAATTGTAAAATTGAGAAAATATGATGTTACTCCTCCAGTAACTATGTCTTTTTTTTTTTTAAGTGGGTCCACTAAAACCTTCTGGATTAATGAACACTAGCTTCCTTATTGTCTAAATTTACTTTGGTCTAGAACTAAGCAAATTATGTATGAAACAAAAACATGCTGACTTTCTATGACTCAGTGGCCTAGTCTAGGCTTCCTAATGTGGCTGCAGGGGAATTCTGAGAGGGTAAGATATTGTCTAGAATTTGTGCAATGTCACGTCTGCCATATTCCATAATCCCATTAGGCAGAGTAAATCAAAGCCAAACCTAGATTCAAGGGTAGAGAAAATGTTTCAACATATTGACAGGAGGAGCCTCAAAGTATATGAAGGAAGATTGAGATAAGTGTTTAGAATTTATACAATTCTGAACTTTTCTGTTGTTAAGCATAGGAGCTTTACAAATTATCCTTTGAAAGAACATGTATTCTCAAAATATTTATTTTCTATTGCACTTCCCTGTAAAACTTCCTCTTATATTAAATCAATTTGAGCTTGATGAAATTTTATTATTAAAAATAAATCAACTATTATTATTATTTCTGGTAAAACATTCATTGAGTTTGTGTAAGACAGGAATTTTGTTATATGCTGGGCTAAAATTTTGCGATATAGTCCCAACCTTAAGAAGTTCATCATTCAGAAAAAAGATCCAATGAATGAATAAATATATTCTTGTGCATCACAACATTTGTCCCAAATTATATACAACCCTATTATACTATACCACAAGTAAGCCTTATAATAATTTTTGTTTTCCATATTTAATGAGATTTCTTTAAAAAGTATGAATATTGTACACAAAAGTTGGTCAATAAGTAACTGGTGACGATGATGATGATATACCTGGCATCTTATCTTCTGCAAGATTAAATGCCTCCTTTACATAGTTGTGTTTTACTTTTTACTTTGATTTTACTTTTTGCAGGCTAAGGTATGAGCAGCATTTTGACTGTTTCAGAGCAAAGGCATTTAGTGATTGATCTTTACCCTGAGTTTCTCTGCATAGTTTCTCTTGTCATAACTGTTAGCTTTTGTCATGCCATAAAATGCACTTGTTTACTGAGGCTTTTAGAAAACTGTAATTTTATGTCTCCTGCTTAATAGTTTTATGTGTAACTGCTACTTTATTGTTGCTCAACATTCTCCCCTGTAGAATACATTGGAGGGGTAATATATTCATCCTGTCCACTTCTCTCTGTCTTTCTATTCTGTGGGAGTCGCTGCCAGAACGGTGTGCACTTGTCTATGAATGGATAAAGGGTGGAATTTATTTAGTTTCATAGCAATAGAATTAAATTATATTTCAGGCCTCCAGTTATGAGTCTCTATAGGCCTCATCTCTATAGCTTATGAGAAAATAAAATGTTTTTTATATATTAATATTTTATATGAGAGGATTGCTCTTTCAAAATATTTCAAAATGTAATCACTTTGATGGAAAATTTATTGTATTTATTTTATATTTCTATGATAAAGAGGTTATTAACTCTATTTCAACCTTCTTTTTTGATGACTCTGGGAGGGTATAGAGAGGAATGAAATCTAGGTCTCCAAAGTAAAGTAGAAGCATCGTTCACTGGGGTTGTAGGAAGGCTGAGTCATAGGAACCTGTCAGAAACTGAGACCTTGGCATCGTACCAAATGTGAGCTCATGGGTACTTAGTATGTATCTAGCACTTTGCTGGGCATTTGTTCCATGTTATTTTTATTTCCACCTTGTTTTTAAAATAATTTAAAACTCTAGCAAAGTTAAAAAAAAAACAGTACCTTGGCTACCCTTCACCAATTGTCAAGTTTTTGCCACATTTTCTGTTGTTGAATCATTTGAAAGTAAACTGCATGCATCACAATCCTTTATCCATAAATATTTTAATACATTTTTCTTAAGAAAAAAGGTATTTCCCTACATATCAGCAATATGATTATCATACCTCAATGGGTAGCAATGTCTCACTATTACCTGGTTTTTGAGTCTATATTCACGCTTTCTAATTGTTCTCAATTTTTCTTGATTTCAAACAGGATCTAACTAAGGGGTAAGTGTCCCATTGGTTTGTATGTGTTTTTAGGCTCCTTTCGTCTAGACCAGCATCTCTGCACTCTCATCAGATTTGTCTTTCTTGACATTGACATTTTTGATGAGTCCAAGCCAGTTTCTTTGTAAAATATCTCATATTGGGTGGTAGCTCATAGTTTCTTATGTGTAGGTTCATTTTAGATTCATTTTGACAAGAACACTACATCAGCTCGGTTTACACTTATTTTTGCATCATATCAGGAGATATTACATCTGTTTACTCCATTACTGAGGAAAAACTATGTGTGATAATTTGGTAAATGTATTAACCTGTCTTCCTTTTTTTCATTCTAAGGATACACACTTTCATCTGAATTTAAGAAGTAATCTCTTGGGTAATACTTTGAGATTGTATATCCATCTTGTTTCCCAATAATCCATTGCATTTTGTCTGAGTTCTAGTAGTC
>NW_017733187.1:56757-68454 GCF_001890085.2 Hipposideros armiger | reverse complement strand
TTTTTTTTTTTAATTAAATAAGATGACTCAGGTTGCCAAGTTAGGAGATAAGAATACAGGGCACTCAGTTAAATTGGAATTTCAGATGATCTTTGAATAAGGTTTTAATATCAATTAAGTCCCAAATATTGCAACATTATGGATAATTCCTATAAAGAAGTACACTCAGGAACTATTATTTGGATGTGTATATAACCAGTGTTCTATCCATTATTCTCATAGAATATAGGAAGAGTTGTAAGAATTTTATTGAAATTTGAATTAACCCCAGAATAAAATTTTTAATGTTTAATTTTAAACTGTAAAAACAAGTTGCTAGTTACACCCTACAAAGGTTAAATGAGGGTTACATGCCATTCTTTGGTTATAAAATGCACGCATAAAAATTTTTGTTAAATGATGTTTCTATTCCAGTGTGCCTGTTATTAAGGCAGGCAAATTAATTTGAGGCTATATGTTGTCCCCAATCTAGTTTTAAAAGAAGAACATATAATTTTATGATTTTCTTTGATTAACAGCAATTTAATTTCCCATACCTTCATCAAACCACAATTCTTCTATCATATTGTTAATTGACAATGTCCTTGACTTCTTTATCAAATACTGTTGTATAATGATTCCCTCCTTTATTTACTCACTGGGTATACAGGAATATGTAGAGATTATTTTATTCCTTTTGGGCTTTGGGTACTTGGTAAAAGTAAAGAAACACAAATAATAGCACTATTTCTGGGCATAAGAATCATTCAGTTGCATAACAGAGTCTGAAATCTTGAAACATAAAGCTGTGCAACCCTCCTAAATTTGAGAGCAGTTGTTTTTGTCATAGAGAAAGAGAAAATTTAACTTAGGCACATTTTGCAAACAGAATATACTTACGACTGTATTGCCAACTTTAACACAACTCAACACCTGATGATTTTCTTAGAAAACATGTTTATGATTTTATGTTTAAATGTTTTTAAATAAAAAGGAGGTTTATCCCAGAGTCAAATCTTAATGACTGCTTTGCTCTTTCATACTGAGACCGGGGCCACGCTGTGGGCCTCTACCTCCCCTCCTTTTAAAATAGCCCTGAAACAGTTGTGTTAGGGTGCCTTTGCAGACACTCACTTAGGAAGTTTAAATACTGTGGTGTCCTCTATCAAGGAGACCTGACAGACTTCCAAAGCTGTCACACTAGCTAACTCTGGTCCAATTCATAAGGGATTAATTGGCTATGGGTGCTTGTGACTGTAGATCTGTCAATTTAATACACAAGGTAATCAAGTCCAGTAATAGACTCTCCATGAATGTTAATGGCTTACCTAAGCAAGAAATCATTAGAGGCTATTTACTCGATGGCATATGGAAGAGCACAGTCTGGGCTTTTAGTTAAAGATCATTTTATATTTGGCGGGGTAAATTTCCTTTCCAAAACTACCAAAATATCAAATATGTTGTGGTTATTTTGAGACTAGCTAAAAAGGAAAATGAGACTAACTTAAGAACCTAAGCTTGAGAAAACAACTTTAAGTTGAAAAATAAAAGTAAAATAGATTTTTTTCTAAATTATTGTTTGCAATTTTTTGGTCAAGTTTCAAACAATCAAAAAAATACCGAGTGAAAAGTGAAAGTTTACTTTTCATAGTCTCCAATTTCTTCTGGAGATTATATGGCTTATCTGATATTAAATCTTTTCAAAAATTTTACTATTTATTTATGAATAGAATTTTATATACATGCATGTAAAATGATTAATGTACTTTTATATAAATGATATTATAGCATACTTTTCTTTGTCAGCATTTTGGTTGTCTAGATAGATAGAAGATAGATAGAGAGATAGATAGATAGATAGATAGATAGATAGATAGATAGATAGATAGATAGATAGATAGATATTGCATTCTAACAGCTACATCATATTCTCTATAGAGGTATACTTTGTTTAAATATTAGTTACATTTCACTTATAAAATTTTTCTAAGGAAATGAAGAAATTCGAAATAAATTATT
Organism: Hipposideros armiger; assembly: GCF_001890085.2. Taxonomy (NCBI): domain Eukaryota; kingdom Metazoa; phylum Chordata; class Mammalia; order Chiroptera; family Hipposideridae; genus Hipposideros; species Hipposideros armiger. Next base: position 66,456 of record NW_017733187.1, on the reverse strand, counting down.
TAATTTCAAGGTTAGTGATTTGAAATATTATTTGACTCTGCACCTATCACATATTTTACTGTGTAAGGTAGAGATCAACCCCCGCAGCATTGCACAATATCCATGGCACTGAATTTTTCATATGAAATTTGATACTTTTTTTCCTAGGTTTCTCAGGAATTAAACTTCTGATTGGACACTACTTGAGATTATTTTTCTGCAGTTACAGTCCTGAGCAGTAATTGTCCTATGTTAGGAAATTATTGGGAGAGAGGGGAAAATTATGAAATTGTAAATTGATCAGACAAGAAGGTGACTTGTCTGAAAAAGAAATTTACAGCATTAATAACTGAGTTGAGCAATATTTGCAATCCCAAAGTGCTGAGAAACAGCTTTGAGAACTGCCAGTGAATTCCTGAGATCAAGAACCATCGGTATAATGCTAGTAACCACCATTCAGAAAGAACTCACTATAAGATCTTGACATGTATTCTACACACAAGCTTTTGTAAGCCAGGTGAATGACTGTATTTTTCTAGACAGCTAGCATATTTGAATATATACATAGGGGGTGAAATAAACACCATTGTACTCTATCAGCTATATAAGTAAAAATAAACTACAACAGACAATCATGCTGAAAAAAACATTGAAAACTACTAGATTTAAAAATTTTAAATCCTCAAATGGAGTATATAATTAATTTATGCAATTCTGTCATTATTGTTTTTAGACTCTTGTTTGTAACCAAGAATCCTAATACTTTCATTTTATTATTATTAGTTTCATGTGTACAAAATGACATAGTATTTAGACATTTACACACCTCACAAAATGATAACCCAAACAAGTCTACTCCCCATCTGACACTGTATATAACTATTACAATACTGTTGACTATATTCTCCATGTTATACTTTATATCCTGTGACTATACTTTATATCCTATATATATAGTATATATATATATATATATATATATATATATACTATATATATATGTATTTATTTCAATATAGTTGACATTCAATATTATATAATCCCCCTGATCAGTNGTTTAGAAACTAATATCTGGGCACGGGTTATACTTATTGCTACTCGGGTGTCAATTCTTCAAAGCCTTTTAATGTACAATTATAGGATGGATGGATATAGTCTACAGATAAAAATGACTTCAGACAATTCTTGAGTTATGCAGAAATGATTATCAATCATATTGATTACTGTAATTCATATCCAGCAACAAGGATTCTTCCTTACCTTTCCCATAATCTATATATCTATTGATATATCTATACCTGTAGATATCTATATCTATATCTACCTACCTACCTACCTACCTACACCCCATAGCGAAACCTGTGGTTCACAATTCTCGGTGTTTACTCATTTATAATATGCAAAATAATTTCAGTGTATAAAGACTTCTTTGCAGAGGCTACATAAAACTAAGGTTATGTGGAACTAACTGGTAATTCTTTCCTCTCCTGGTTTAACTTTTACATATCGTGGGTAGGTATGAAATAATCACTTGATTTTCTTTCTGTCTGCTCTGTGGTAATTGTATACCTCCAGGTATGCACTAGTGTTTTCCCTACGTATATATTTGGTGAGCAAATATTAACTGGAGTTGGAGATTATTCTTCAAAGTTCTTTGTTCTACAACACAGTGTTTCCTCTGCAGATATCCAAATTGCTGAGAACATCAAGTGCTGCATTATTTGGATTAAAGAGAACATCTGAGATAAAAGCAGTGGAGGGTGCAGATCTGAAGGTTAAAAATGCCTGGGGAAGAAAGGGACAGTGGATTCAGTTGTGTTTGTACATAAGCAGATGTGAGGGGTTTGGGGTTCTGTGGCTGGTTTCAGCAATCCTGGAGAATGGGCTTCATCAACACTGTTAGAATGGAAAGACACCAATCTGCCTTTTGGTTCAAAGTTTGGTTGCAGTGAACAGCATTTCACAGGCTTGTAATAGCATAAGATACTTCTTAAAACCCAGGGTATTTTTAAGAAGTTGACAAGCAGAGCAATCTCTGGGACTACTTTAACCACTGTCTGACTAGAGAGGGAAACCAAATATATAAGTCGCATTTTGAAGAATTTAGGGATTATCAGTAACTAACTTAAATAACTTTTTAAAACTAATGATTATGGCTATGATTTTTAACACTTACTAATGCTGGAGATATATGATCTTAATTTATGTACTAAACTGCAAATTAGATATTATTATAGTTGCTTTATAAATGTGAACACTGATTCAGAGAGGTTCAGCAAATTTTGTAAGGTCACATAGCTAATAATGGCAAAGATGAAATTTAAATTCAAATTTATCTAACTCCAAATCTCATGACCTCTCCAAACATATCTCTCCAACTGTTCTTTTGAAAATGTAGATATTTTTTTTGTAGAGACCACTAACATATACTTCTCTGATGGTATTTACTCTTATTTTGTTATTTATAAAAGGGTCAAGGTAACCTTAATATCCATTTATCCATAAGCATAATGAATTTTAGAAGACAGAGAGATACAGAGTTCAGCAAGTAATAAAGTGGCTATCTCTGCATATCATTTTTCATAGTTTTGATTTGCCTTGAATTTATTGTGATATAACATCTAGCTATAGAGCCTGATTTTAGTTGTAATAAGTTAAGATAGTTCTCAGAGATTTTGTGTTCTGTATCTCATTAGTACCTCAGCATTTATTACATAACAAGCACTGTGCTAATTACTATGCATAAATTAACTCATTTATCGCACAGCAACCCTGTAAGATAGCAATTATTATTTCCATTTTTACATATGAGCAAACTGAAACTCAGTAAACTAAAATGACTTGCCAAAAACACATCACTATCAAGTGACAGTATAGGTATCCAATCTTAAGGTTTTACATCTCATTTTGTTCCACCCTCCCCTGTGAGACTTATAGGGGAGAGCAGTATAAAATTGTATTCTGGTCAAAATAACTTTTAAAAATTGCTATTCTTTTAAAAATGTGAAGGTGCATTTTATAATTAGGTAACTCATTCAAATTACTTATTTTCATATATGTATCCATAGGTGTGATCTGAATTAAAGCATTATTATAATAATTTGGAAAGATAAAAGCCAAAACTCATTTTATTTCTACAGTAGCTTAAATCAGAGACATTGGTTTGTGACTCCTAATGACTCATGCCATTCTGTTTTATCAACAAATATTCATAATGTGTTTACTCTCTGCCTGGCACTGCTCTAAGCCCTGGGTATACAGGAAAGAAGAAAGCACATAAGACACCTTCCCTCATAGGACTTATACTCTGTGATGCTGTATCACACTCATCCATAACCAAGAAACATGGAGAGTCAACAGACATGATTTAGATCTTATGTGAGTGTGGGAGTAGAGCTTTTTATGTTTCATAGTAGTAACCCAAAGAGGAAATTACACAACTGACCTCTGAAGAAGGCTTACTTTTAAATTGTTTACACTAATTAGAAAATGAATACTATTTTTGTATGGATTTACCCATTGGGATACATTGATAAGGTCTGAAAATAATTCCTATCACTCTCTTCAAGGTGTCATGATTAGTGCTCTGCCAGAAGTTGTGAAAGTCTGAGATTTATTTTTCCATCTTGCAAGCTAAAATGTTAGCCTGCCACATGCTTGCATAAGATTAAGATTCCTGGGTCGGAGATGAGCTTTATGACTCACAGACAGCAAGCCGCGTGACCTTCATGTGACCTTAATGTTCCCCATGTCCCCTAAGTCTCACAGGGGGGAGATACACCACGGACTTGTATCACACTTGAGGAACCCGGAGTTTAGGAAACTGTATCATTGAGAAGAGATTACAAGCCACCTTTGCCCCAGAGGGAAATATTTCCTTATTATACAAGACAGCAAAAATACTGCCCTGAAGGGAGATACTGGGATCTAGCTTCCAAGGCTGATCACTATACAATGTGCTTTAATACTTAATACTCAACAGAGGACATCAATATCTCTGCTCACAAAACAAGCAGAAATGCGAGAGATACATAGGAAATTGTCTTCCAATACCCTCTCCTCTGTACTACCAGTTTCCCATGGCTTGAAAGTGAACTACCACTAAAAAATTAACTGCTTGTGTATACTCATATAGGGGAGAATGACATATGTAGATCACAGATATGATGAACCTGGTCATGATGTGTCTAACTTATAGACGAGGAGAGTGAGGTTCATATGTATGACTCAATATTCTATACTTAATAAATTTCAGTGCCAAGATTGTAATGCAGACTGAATATTGGATTCTTTTGACTATTGAAAAACTCTGAGATTAAATCCTGGCACTGAAATTTCCATGGTGAAAAACAACAGCTTTCAGAATTTCATGTCAATGTGACATCCGCATCTATTTGGCATTCACCCACATCATCAGCTTTCACCTGAGAAAAAACTTCCCATTATGTAGTTCAGTCTACTGAAAAATGTGATGGCATGAACTTCCTGTCGCAGGTTAGAGAAACTGGTGCGGCTCTATTTGCAGCTGGAAAGGTGGTCTCTTCAGGGCAACCTGCTGAAGGACATTCTAGCCCTAGTAAGTTCTAAATGTGTCTAGGGTAAAAATCTCCAACTCATTCATGAATTAGACTCTACGGGTAGAACAAAGGAGGACATAATAGCATCTGATGGATGTTGTAGAAGTGCTGCTTTTATTTCCCCCCCAACAAAAAAAGTTTGTATTCTAGTGTTTGGTAAATATTTAAGTGTCTTTAGTGAGCAGGTCAGCATTATTTTAAATATCAGCATGATATCTTAACTGGAGTATTTCAATATAATATTTAAGGCTCTCACAAATATACTTTTCAGAAATGTGCTTTGTTAGTATGATTTTTTTTTCAGTGTGAATTCTTAAACCCCCCTTTTCCAGCTGACCAAGATTCATGCAATTATATATTTGAATTAATGAAGACCGTGAAAGCACTGTGACAGAATAATTATCTTTAATTATATTAATTACATAAATGGATACAAATTGATGATTAGGGCATTGCTCTGTGAAAATAATAGCTTTATATTAACGATTGGATTCTCTTGCAACTTATCTTCACCATCCCTCTACCTCTTATGCCCTACATTTGACATCTAAAAGTTTAAGAAACTTTTGAACTCAAATTTCCTCATATATACCCCAAGTTTCTATGCTTTTTTTTTTTTTAATTAAATAAGATGACTCAGGTTGCCAAGTTAGGAGATAAGAATACAGGGCACTCAGTTAAATTGGAATTTCAGATGATCTTTGAATAAGGTTTTAATATCAATTAAGTCCCAAATATTGCAACATTATGGATAATTCCTATAAAGAAGTACACTCAGGAACTATTATTTGGATGTGTATATAACCAGTGTTCTATCCATTATTCTCATAGAATATAGGAAGAGTTGTAAGAATTTTATTGAAATTTGAATTAACCCCAGAATAAAATTTTTAATGTTTAATTTTAAACTGTAAAAACAAGTTGCTAGTTACACCCTACAAAGGTTAAATGAGGGTTACATGCCATTCTTTGGTTATAAAATGCACGCATAAAAATTTTTGTTAAATGATGTTTCTATTCCAGTGTGCCTGTTATTAAGGCAGGCAAATTAATTTGAGGCTATATGTTGTCCCCAATCTAGTTTTAAAAGAAGAACATATAATTTTATGATTTTCTTTGATTAACAGCAATTTAATTTCCCATACCTTCATCAAACCACAATTCTTCTATCATATTGTTAATTGACAATATCCTTGACTTCTTTATCAAATACTGTTGTATAATGATTCCCTCCTTTATTTACTCACTGGGTATACAGGAATATGTAGAGATTATTTTATTCCTTTTGGGCTTTGGGTACTTGGTAAAAGTAAAGAAACACAAATAATAGCACTATTTCTGGGCATAAGAATCATTCAGTTGCATAACAGAGTCTGAAATCTTGAAACATAAAGCTGTGCAACCCTCCTAAATTTGAGAGCAGTTGTTTTTGTCATAGAGAAAGAGAAAATTTAACTTAGGCACATTTTGCAAACAGAATATACTTACGACTGTATTGCCAACTTTAACACAACTCAACACCTGATGATTTTCTTAGAAAACATGTTTATGATTTTATGTTTAAATGTTTTTAAATAAAAAGGAGGTTTATCCCAGAGTCAAATCTTAATGACTGCTTTGCTCTTTCATACTGAGACCGGGGCCACGCTGTGGGCCTCTACCTCCCCTCCTTTTAAAATAGCCCTGAAACAGTTGTGTTAGGGTGCCTTTGCAGACACTCACTTAGGAAGTTTAAATACTGTGGTGTCCTCTATCAAGGAGACCTGACAGACTTCCAAAGCTGTCACACTAGCTAACTCTGGTCCAATTCATAAGGGATTAATTGGCTATGGGTGCTTGTGACTGTAGATCTGTCAATTTAATACACAAGGTAATCAAGTCCAGTAATAGACTCTCCATGAATGTTAATGGCTTACCTAAGCAAGAAATCATTAGAGGCTATTTACTCGATGGCATATGGAAGAGCACAGTCTGGGCTTTTAGTTAAAGATCATTTTATATTTGGCGGGGTAAATTTCCTTTCCAAAACTACCAAAATATCAAATATGTTGTGGTTATTTTGAGACTAGCTAAAAAGGAAAATGAGACTAACTTAAGAACCTAAGCTTGAGAAAACAACTTTAAGTTGAAAAATAAAAGTAAAATAGATTTTTTTCTAAATTATTGTTTGCAATTTTTTGGTCAAGTTTCAAACAATCAAAAAAATACCGAGTGAAAAGTGAAAGTTTACTTTTCATAGTCTCCAATTTCTTCTGGAGATTATATGGCTTATCTGATATTAAATCTTTTCAAAAATTTTACTATTTATTTATGAATAGAATTTTATATACATGCATGTAAAATGATTAATGTACTTTTATATAAATGATATTATAGCATACTTTTCTTTGTCAGCATTTTGGTTGTCTAGATAGATAGAAGATAGATAGAGAGATAGATAGATAGATAGATAGATAGATAGATAGATAGATAGATAGATAGATAGATAGATATTGCATTCTAACAGCTACATCATATTCTCTATAGAGGTATACTTTGTTTAAATATTAGTTACATTTCACTTATAAAATTTTTCTAAGGAAATGAAGAAATTCGAAATAAATTATTTAATTTCAAGGTTAGTGATTTGAAATATTATTTGACTCTGCACCTATCACATATTTTACTGTGTAAGGTAGAGATCAACCCCCGCAGCATTGCACAATATCCATGGCACTGAATTTTTCATATGAAATTTGATACTTTTTTTCCTAGGTTTCTCAGGAATTAAACTTCTGATTGGACACTACTTGAGATTATTTTTCTGCAGTTACAGTCCTGAGCAGTAATTGTCCTATGTTAGGAAATTATTGGGAGAGAGGGGAAAATTATGAAATTGTAAATTGATCAGACAAGAAGGTGACTTGTCTGAAAAAGAAATTTACAGCATTAATAACTGAGTTGAGCAATATTTGCAATCCCAAAGTGCTGAGAAACAGCTTTGAGAACTGCCAGTGAATTCCTGAGATCAAGAACCATCGGTATAATGCTAGTAACCACCATTCAGAAAGAACTCACTATAAGATCTTGACATGTATTCTACACACAAGCTTTTGTAAGCCAGGTGAATGACTGTATTTTTCTAGACAGCTAGCATATTTGAATATATACATAGGGGGTGAAATAAACACCATTGTACTCTATCAGCTATATAAGTAAAAATAAACTACAACAGACAATCATGCTGAAAAAAACATTGAAAACTACTAGATTTAAAATTTTTAAATCCTCAAATGGAGTATATAATTAATTTATGCAATTCTGTCATTATTGTTTTTAGACTCTTGTTTGTAACCAAGAATCCTAATACTTTCATTTTATTATTATTAGTTTCATGTGTACAAAATGACATAGTATTTAGACATTTACACACCTCACAAAATGATAACCCAAACAAGTCTACTCCCCATCTGACACTGTATATAACTATTACAATACTGTTGACTATATTCTCCATGTTATACTTTATATCCTGTGACTATACTTTATATCCTATATATATAGTATATATATATATATATATATATATATATACTATATATATATGTATTTATTTCAATATAGTTGACATTCAATATTATATAATCCCCCTGATCAGTATAGCACCCATCTGACACTATAAATAGTTTTTACAATATTATTGACTATATTTCCCATTCACATCCCTGTGACTATTTTGTAACTACCAATTAGTACTGCCTAATCACTTCACCTTTCTCACCAGTCCCCCCAACTTTGCTCCCATTTAGCAAAAATCAGTTTGTTCTCTGTGTCTATGAGTCTATTTCTGTTTGTTCATTTATTCTGTTGTTTAGATTCCATATATAAGTGAGATCGTACAGTATTTGTCTTTCTCGGTCTGACTTATTTCACTTAGAATAATACCCTCTAGGTGCATCCATGTGGTTTCAAATGATATCATTTCATTCTTTTTTTATGGCATTGTTTATATGAACCACATCTTCTTTATCCAATTATCTATGCATATTGATGGACATTTTGGCTGTTTCCATATGTTGGCTATTGTGAATAGCACTGCAGTAAACATAGGGGTGCATGTATCTTTTCAAATTAGTCCTTTGGATGTCTTTGGATAAATACCCAGGAGTAGAATTGATGTGTCATAATGTAGTTCTATTTTTAATTTTTTGAGGAGCCTCCATAGTTTCTAAGAATCCTAACAGTTCCCTATTACTCCTAATGTGTGTGTGTGTGTGTGTGTGTATTCAATATGTCTGAAAACAAGTTAATTCAGAATGCTTATATTATAATAAGCTGAAAAAATAAAACAATATATGAAAACAACAAAAAAGGTAATGAAAATGGGGAAATGTGAATAAAGGGGAAGAGAGAGTGAGAGAGAACGTGCGCACATTCTTGTGCATCTCTCCTAGAGTTAGAATTGACGTATTTAAAGCATTTTCAACACATTTAAATCATGTTTAACACATTTAAAACAGTTACTCTATGGAGAAAGTTTAAATTGTAGTTGCTTACTAAATTGTGGTTTTCATCTTATAGTTACTACTCAGCTGATGGATCATAAAAATATGGTCATGTATATTCATAAAATAATAATAAAATCACACTGGTAACCACTTGTTAGGAATCTTATGGTTTATTTACAAGTGACATTTACATTTAGGTTCTGATATCATTTTGGTGGATAATTCTTTGTGATGTGTCTGGTTAGAAATGTTATACATCCAAAAGAGTTCTTCAGTTTCTATATTATATTACCCTGTACTTAAATTTATGTTGTCTGGCAGCTTATCTACACCACCATTTTATGTTACAGGCAATGCTTGTTTGGTTTTAAATAACTATTTAAATGGCAAGAGTCCAGACTACTCCGAGGTTATAGTCTATGAACCCACAGGACAGGTGTAAATGGACAGGAAGGAGGGATGTCTGTATTGGTTCCATCTATATCTCTACTTCAGAAAGCCAGGCAGCCATGGCAGTAGCCCATAAAGATGGTGTCACCTGGCTAGAAAGAGGTATGGTTGAAAAGACAGATGACATAATGAATTGAATATTAATGTAAGTATAGGATAGGAAGACTTAAATGTGCTTGGGCCATTTGGATGTTTCTAGAAGTCAT
>NW_017733187.1:55362-56232 GCF_001890085.2 Hipposideros armiger | reverse complement strand
TTATTATTTTCCATCACTATTTTCTGATCACCTTGTATATGTAGACGAAGAGGTAGGCTCTGAGAAGAGAGACAGTGAGTTAGACGCATGACTTTACCTTGAGGAACTTATATTGTAGTGCAGGAAGTAGACATGTGAAAATAGAGCGATGATACAGTTTTGAAAAATACCAGTGTAGAGGCATAAGGAGAGCATTGAGGAAAGAGAAATGAGGAAACAATGCATGGAGGGCCTCGGAAATCTGGTTCCTCCACTGAAATAATTTCTAATAGAATCCTACATGCCTGTCGCAACTTTGTCCAGCTTGTATGTCTTTCACGGTGCTGCCAGCCTCCACCTGGAAATATTTACTGACATCTGAACATGAGAAACTCCCTTTTGAATAGTTGGGTCAACATTTAATTCTTTTTACTAAACTATCTTAGAATTTATGTGGTAATTTCCTTTAAACTACACCTTTATACATTTATTTTGAGCCTGGTCTTAATGCATTTAAGTGGAGTTATCCTAAATTTGCCTCAAATGTATTTTTAATTTTCTTGTCTCTCTCTTATCTATATCTTATACCTTGCAGAGTTGTGTCTGTAGAGGACACGGGCTGTGTCTGCAATTTCATTTGTAAACCATTCATTCCAGTTACGAGCAGTCAGGTGCGTGGCAGAGCTTTATTGGAAGTGAATTTTACTAATAGAAATTGTGGACCAGTTATAGAAGTTTCTGTGAATCTCATTCTTTACCAAATCATTTATTGGTAAATATTTTCTATGTGTTAGATCACTTACTCATGAATAAAGACTTATTAGCAAGAGCCGTTACAGAAATTGAGGGCTTAAAAATTCTTAAGAGCTTATAAAAAGAAAACTATCGTAG
>NW_017733187.1:50598-53541 GCF_001890085.2 Hipposideros armiger | reverse complement strand
TTCAGAATTTTGGTTCAGTTACTAAATAGTCCTTTCATCTTTGCCCTTTTTGTTTTTGAAATGTTTCTTCACTTTGGCTCCTCTCATTGTAGCAAACTATTGACAATAGTTCTATTGTGTCCGAAAATCCCCTGAGATTTTAAATTCATGGCCCACCTCATAACCAGTCCCTCTTGTCTGGCAATGCCACCCCCTGAATGTCTCAGGTCAGTCAGACCTTCCCAAATGACACAGTTGCTGTTAAATGGGAAATTGGAGTGGGGAGTAAATTAGGGACAACTAATTGTCAACTACACTGTCCATCTCTGTAATTAGGGAAAACATAGAGAGTGTTCTAGATCCTAACACATGTGATGTGTAAATGTTATGTGAGATTTTTATATCTGTTAGATTATAATGCTTATTGTGGTCTTTAGGATATTATTACCATTGTGTTCAATGTATTGTATATTAAATAATTGGCTCTACTTTTTTTTTTAACCAGAGTGTAGATGTTGTGCAAGAAAAATACTGTAAATACCACTGGTCAATGGAATCAATAAATGTTATTATTATTTTTTTCTATCTCTAGTGAGCCCTGTTACTGATTCCATTCTTTTAAGTGAAAAGTAGATACTTCCGGAAGTCACTGATTCTTAACTTTTCTTCTATGAAATACAGATAATGTGCAAATTCACTAAATTGTCTAGAAAGAGAACTATTGTCCTTATCATTGATTTGCTCAAGATTGATGTTCATAATTTAAAACAAATAAAAAGATACAAAGAATAGTACATTGAAAATGCGTTTGCTTAAAGATTGGCTCACACCAAGAAAGACATCTTAAAATCTGTGATTTTTCTTACTTTAACATCCAATTTAAAAAGGAGAATTGAACATTTGATAATACCAGATTTCATATTTAGCAAAGAAACGTAATATTAATTTATTTCATGATGATGCTTCAATAGAAACACCTGTTATTAACCATGTCAGCCTGATTGAATTCTGACTGCAGTTTTCAATTAGACACAAACTATTCTAGTCATACAAAGGGAGGAAAAGAAAAAAGGAGAATTCAGTTTTCAAATTGCAAACTGGAATAGGCATTTACAGTAATATGCATTTTGCAAAGCTATTCTGCTATGCCTGGAAGTGATTTTTCTAGGTTTAAATAAATGTAGCTAACTTGATTAGAGGTGTGTGCTTAGACATAGCATCTTTCACAGTGCTTTAAGCATTCTAGCTTATAATCAGATGAACTTTCTCTCACATTGCATAATAACACCACTGAACTTCCTGTCTTCTTTCATGGTTGATGTATGTTAAAGGATTTAAAACAAACAAACAAACGTAAGATTCTTGAAAGCTACATGTTTAGAAGTATTCTGTGATGGTAAAAAAATGAATATCTATCATGGTAATGATAGTGAGACATAAAGACAGCTCTCTCCTTAGTTACTTAGAGAAAGCACTTGTATTTCTCACTTATTGAGATAGAAATGGGAGGAATACTGTCTCTGAATGCTCCAGCAAATTAAAAAACTTAGTTCTCCTACTCCACTAGATTCTAAATGGTATTTCCTTGTAGTCTCTGTCCATTAAAGAAAATATTTCTGTGGACATTTAATGTGCAAAAAATTTAGATGACATCGTATTAATATTTACTATTTCACCTGAGCCCTGAAGCAGCAATGCCCTGAGTTCCAGAACAGGAAACAGGAAAGCAATCTATTTAGCTTATCTTATTTAATTATTTCATATTATTTAATTATTTTACCTCTGCTTACACTCTTTCTCCTAGGTATGAACTGTCATCCTTTAAAAATCTGAAAACATTTATTTGTAAAGATATATGTATGTACTCCAGTGTTCATTATTTACAGTGGCCAAGATATGGAAACAACCAAAATGTCCTTCCATAGATGATTGGATAAAAAAGATGTGGTGCATATACACAGTGGAATACCAGTGTGCCATAGGAAAAGATGAAATACTGCCATTTGCGATAACATGGATGGACCTTGAGATTACTATGCTAAGTGAAATAAGTCAGACAGAAAAATTGAGAACCATATTGACTTCACTCGTAAGTGGGAAATAAAACTGAAGGCAACAAAGGAACAAGACAAACAAAGAAACAAGAACTCATAGGCACAGACAATAGTTTAGTGGTTACCAGAGGGTAAGGAGGGTAGGGGCTGGTAGAAGGGGGTAAAGTGGGTCAAATATATGGTGATGGAAAGAGAACTGACTCTGGGTGTTGAACATACAATGCAATATATAGATGATGTATTACAGAATTGTACACTTGAAACCTATGTAGTTTTGTTGACCATGGTCAGCCCAATAAATTTTAATTAAAAAAAGTCATTATACATATAAATTTACTCAATTTACTTGGAATAATAATTTCAACTACTGAGGCTAAGAAACAATCTTAAGTTTCCCATTTTCATATGGTAATTCTACTGACTTGTTATTTTTAATTCCTTTCTAACAGTTTGAATGATACATTTTAATAATATTTAAATTGCACAAACATATTGATTCAACAAAGCAGTGTGTATCTCTGGAGTTTTGTACATGATACTCTTCTTTCATTTTGCCTTTCTGGATTTAAATCATGATACTTATGTTGAAGTTTCAACTATCAAAATGTGTGTAGGTAGTATTTAAATAATTATTTCTTCCAATAGAGGCAGAATCACAGACTTTGGGCAACAAGTTTTTCTCATTCTAAATCTTGGCTCTGATTAAAAAAAAATACACACACACACACACACACACACACACATACTTGTTTTGTTCGAGTTATTTCTTTCTATGCATTTCCTTACTATGGTAACAATTCTGCTAAGAATGAGTAAATTATTTACCCTGTAAGTTATCTCAATCTGTACAAATTGCTTTTAAAATCTGTCCTACAATACACCATCATCATCTACAAAATGTGGGGCGGTG
>NW_017733187.1:42409-49828 GCF_001890085.2 Hipposideros armiger | reverse complement strand
AAAAAAAAAAAAAAAAAACTAATCAAAATTTAGTGAAAATACTTTAAAGTGTTGCATATTTAACCCCAGAAATAAAATAGATTAAAATATCTATTATTATTTATTGAGCACTTATGAAGTGCCTGGTACTGTGTTATGATCCTAACATGGTTTATTTTACACAATCTTCACAGGAGTTTATGAGGTAGGTAGTTTTATGTTTCCCATTTTATATATGATTTAATAGCTGAAGCAGGTTAAATGATTTTCCTGAGCTCCAGGAAATAAAATATATACACGCGCATGTGTGTGTGTGTGTGTATATATATATATATCACATTTTATATAGAAAAGTAAAATATTTTACTATATAATTTCTCCTATGGGTTAAGAGAATAATTGCTATTAGGTTTATATGTGAATGACTTGTGACCATAAAATTAACAGAAAATGATGAAATAAAATTTTTAATTATAAAGTAATTTTAAAAAAAAAATCTAGTTGTATTATTTCCTGAATAAGCTTTCAGACTTCTGAGTGTTTAGAAAACTAATGCTGGATATCTCTTTCTCTATATCAGTCTATCTATCTATCATCTATCTATCTATCTATCTATCTATCTATCTATCTATCTATCTATTGGCTAAATTTCCTACTTGGGAACATCAATGAGAAAACTATCATGAGAACAGATTGTTCTTTTTCCCCCAACCCCCTTTTCTAGGCCGTTACTTTTTTTTTTTCCTAGCTGATTGAGGTATAACTTTGTGTAAGTTTAAGGTGTACAGTATTGATTCGATGCACTTATATATTGCAAAAAGATTACCACCATAGCATTAGATAACACAAGCATTGACCCCCCCCATAATTGCCATTTCAGTTTTCTTGTGAGAACATTTAATATCTACTCTCTTATAAACTTTCAAGTATATAATACTATATTATTAATTGTAATCTCTATGTTGTGTATAAATTTACTGAATATATAGCTGGAAGTTTGTACCCTTTGACAAATATCTCCCCATTTCCTCCATCCCTCAGCCCCTGGTAACTCCCATCATACTCTCTGTTTCTACACATATAATTTTAGATTCCACACATAAGATTATAAAGCATTTGTCTTTCTTTGTCTGACTTATTTCACTTAGTATAATTCCCTCAAGATTCATCCCTGTTGTCACAAATGTCAGGATTTCCTTGTTTCTCATGGCTAAAAAACATTCCATCATAAATAATCTCACATAATTTTCATCCATCCATGCATTAACAGACCCCTCACTTGTTTTCATATACTGATTATTGTAAATAATGCTATAATGAATACGGGAGTGCAGATATCTCTTTGAAATCCTGTTGTCATTTTCTTTGGGTATATACCCAGATGTGGGATTGTTGGGTCATATGGCAGGTCTATTTTTAATTTTTTGAAGAACTTCCATACTGTTTTCCATAGTGGCTGTGCCAATTTACATTTCCTTTAGCAATGCACAACACTTCCTTTTTCTCCACATCCTCGCCAACACTTGTTATCTCTTGTCTTTTTTATGATAGCTATTGGAATAGGTGTGAATTGATATCTCTTCATGGTTTTTGATTCTGAACAGCAAAAGAGCAATCAACAAAATGAAAAGACAACTTATATAATGGAAGAAAATGTTTACAAACCATATATCTTATAAGGACTTTATATCCAAATATATAAAGCACTCATACAACTCAATAACAACAAAATAACAACAAAACCAAACAATCCAATTACAAAATGGGCAGCAGAACTGTATAGACATTTTTTTTTCCAAAGAAGGCATACAAATAACCAACAGGTACATGAAAAAATGCTCATAATCATTAATCATCCAAGCCACTACTGCTATCCTTGTGGTCAAATTTTGATACCACTTGGGGACTGGTCTTTCACTTTCGGTTCACCTGTGGCTTATGTCACACAAAGGAAAAGATTGATGTAACAGCATCCCTATGGAACACCCACAAGACTCCTGCTTTCTAACTTTCTTCCTTGTCTATCTAAGCTAAAGGTAATGACTTAATAGTGCTTTGCATTCTTATGAGTATTTGTGTCAGATTAAATATCTACTCCATAGATCTAACTTCCCAAAACACCTGAATCAACCTGCTGAGATCTGATCAATGACTGCCATGCAATTTGCATTGGACACATCTCAGTGTGTGGCAGGGATATGGGTAATGATATGTGTGTGTGTAATGTTTAGCATCTTTTTGTGTACCCATTGGCTATCTGTGTGACTTCTTCAGTAAATAGTTTATTCAGATCTTCAGTAGTAAATTAATGGGAAATTATGTTTAACGGACTATTCCACATGATAACATTTGATACTGTCTATAAAATAGGAATTCTTTGATAAGCATATGGAAGAAGGAGATTTGGGGGTTTTGCATTAAAATGAACATATTTATATTAGTGATTATTAATTGATTTAGAAAAACAATATTGTTAAAGAAAATGCTGATAATCCTACAGTTTTTCTAGCTTCAAGAAAATTTACATAGTCTTTTAAAATATTTGAGTTAATTAAGCAGATCAGTGAAGTCATAGCAGATTAGTAAGCAAATTCGAGTTCTCATGGCACAAACATTCTAGCAAATGCAGTTTTCTATTAAAAACATACCTAATTTCAAGGTTTTAAGTAATTGATTATTAGAAAATGATCTTTGAATATTCTTATTAATAAGCAGACAGGCTGAAACTCAATCTTGTGATGAAAGGGAAAGAGTAACTATACATTTAATTTACATTATTAGGTAACTGAAATGTAAATGCATTCTATCTTTCTTTATCTATTTAAACTAAAAATAATGTCTTACTAGTGCTTTGCATTCCCCAGGAGTGTTTCTGTCAGTAAACATCTTCATAACTCACTTCAAAACTTATAGACTATAATTTTTGCTAAGGATGAATCATAGTATCCAAGATATGTATGTGTATGGCAAAATATCATTAAAATGGAGATTCAACTAAATTGAATAGATAATGTAGATTGCCTGCCTACCCTTCATTCTCTGCTTTCCTGTATTGTAAATAGGAGATGGGGGGTGTGACGTGATTTTTCCAGATGGTTCCTGTTCGCTATGTAGATGGCATAGCTGCTTAAAATTTCCTTTTAATACACAGACGTGAGTGTAAGAAAAGACAGCATGTACAATGAGATTAAGTCATTGTTGAGTTTTAAAGTTGCATGATTTTGCAAAACTAATGTCAGTTACTGGCGTGTGTGTGTGTGTGTGTGTGTGTGTGTGTGTGTGTGTGTGTGTGAGTGCACTCGCATTATAATTCAAGAAATTTATTGTGACTGTTCACCTGTGCTATCATTGTTTAAATATCCCCACAGATGGGATCATCAGGCCAACTGCAGATGGTTTATTTGAATTGCATGTTTAGATTATTAGTGTGATGTATAAACTTTAGGCCTGTGTTTCATCTGTAGAATATATGAATATTTATTAAGTTAAATCTAGTTCTTCTCTCTAAATGCAGTACTACAGCTATTTTAATAGAGATCAATAAAGAGTTATACTTTATATATTTTATATATGTAAGACTAAGCAGATAGGAATATTTAACTAATTTAAATTTTGAAACAAGTGTACATGAGTTGGATCAGCTTCAGAAAAATATATGTATTTTTTAAATGAGTTAAAAGTGAAGTTGACATTGATATTATCCTACTTCCAAGATTATTGAATTAAACTTTACCAATGAAATTAAATCTTTCTGTATCTTTTGCAGTGCTTTGAATTTATTTAATGATTTATGTTGTTCAAAAATTAAATGTGGCCTACTAATTTTCCTTTTAGATATGCTTTTAGAAAAGCAATTTAAGAAAATATCTATATTTTATATCTTCTTACAAATGGTCCTAGCGTGGTTTATTGCCAACCAATTCTGGCAGTATTATAAAAAGCATTTATTTAGTTATCATTTTTTTTTCAGATAATACATTTAGCAGTTCTGTGAATAACAGCAAGTTAATGTTTTTAATGTAAATGTTTATTAGTTATGACTCAGAATGTTATCTTATGGAGAAGCTAAAATGCTTAAAATATTCTTTAATTCAATCTTTATTCATTATAGAATATGAAATGATTGTATTATCATGTATTTAGAAGAGAGATCAAATAGAATGGAACAAATGTGTACAAGTTTTCCTTGGACCTACTACAAATGCAAAACTTAAAGAGTTAAATCAGGTGCTTATTTCTTAGTTAATGTGGTCCAAAGAATGGACTTAATTTTAGTAGATGTCTGTTATGTAATACTAGTCATTTTTCAAAATGCAGTGTGTCAAAGGAAGGGTATGACACAGAATAAGTATATCCTCACTTTTCCCCAGAAAGGAAGGAAACAATTATGAGTCAGTGCTGTTTAACAGTAATATGTACAAGCTTTAGACTTACATGAACTGGGTTTTAATTTCCATTTTGCTGGTAACTAGAAGTTACCAAGAAAACTCTTCTTCCCTCATCTAATTTGGGGGCCAAATAGTTTAAGGCAAAAATAATGAGTACATAATTAAAGGTGCCAATTATTTTTATGACAGATTTTACTGATGGATGCTGTATGTTGTACTGTTAATAGTTGTCATGCTTTATCCTGAGTTATTCATGCCATCTGAAGATTACTGGCAAAAGAAACAATGTACAGACAGGAAGTGAATGGACCCCTGACCTGCTGCATGCCCTTACATCTACATGATACTTTTGCAAAAATGATTTTTTTTCTTTTAATTTCTGTTGAGAAAGACCTCAGGTCAACTCAGGGAAAGGGGGAAGATGATAACGCCCAAACAAAATATATAATTTTATTCCCTCATATGATCCAAAGTATGGTGTAAGCGCTTCAGTAACCTCAAACGACTGAGAAAGCATAGAGTTGACTAATATTAACTGTGTAGCACCTCAGGAACCCGAGTTGTGCCTATGTCAGCTCTCAATTAGTGTAGCTTCACACTGAGAAGGAGATTTAAAAACAATGGGACATCATTAGTGGACATTCATAGTACAATATTTTGCCAACCTACCAAATGTCTGTTTATGAGACATCCACAGGGTCCCACTAAAACAGAAAGCAATTTCTTAGCTCCTTTGGTAGCCTGTGAGACTTGGGACCCAGGAGGAGATTATAAAGGGAAGAGGAGGAGAAGACCACACACACCTACCCATGGATGGATCATTAATAAGCCTGACATGGGGCTGTGCAGTCAGTTAAATCACTTAAGGATCCTTCTCTGGAATTAACAAATTGAAGAAAGCCAACTCTCTTGGTTAAAAGGTAAGCATTTTAATATACCCAAATCTTTGATTTGGAATGATTTTATAATATCTTCCAGGAGATATTTTAAAAAGTCATTGACTCTAGAATCTAAGATGAGGAGGCTGAAATGAACCTCTTTAGAAGTTGTGTAATGCCTGATGGCTGCATTATCCTTCTTATTATATGCTCTTCATTTTTTTTAATGCCAATTTTAACCTCATCAACAAAGGATATAGAAAGGACTTACTTTACAATGGGGCCTACAAATGGGCTTTTAAAAAAAGCCAAGGACCATTTCCATATGCAGTTGCTCTTTATTAGGAGTGAAATTAGGTATGTTTTCTCTTTTCTGTGGCATGGAAATGTTAGGTTGTAGTAAAGTGAAATGGGAAATTGTGATACCGCTTTTATTGGTTAAAAAAGGAAGTCTTGAATGACCTACTATGATAAACATTCTCTGTGGAATATGAATAGAGATCACATCAGAGTATACTTTCCTCTTCCCTTTTATGTTGAGATTCTTTGTTAGTAAGGAGATTAATTGTGAGTAATATGATCAAAATCATCTTTGAGGATTTTGTTAGTCATCATACACTTAGCTGTATAGAAATGGAACAGTTTTCTAAGAAGAAAACTAATACAAGAAAAAACATTATATTAAAAATAAATGTGATGTCAGTTTTAGATTCTTTAGTATTAGACTTCTATATCTAGCTGTTGGATAATATTTGAGTTCACTAACAAAGGGAAAAAGAAGTATGTAATCTCAATTTTCCTAAATGGCACTCTAGATAATCTTCTAATTTGTTAGTTTGGTGTGTGTGTGTGTGTGTGTTCTAACAGTGCTTGTAAATCATATCAAACCTCTAAAGAATGAATTGACTCCAATTTTATTTTTCTATGTAGACAAGCTTACTGAATGTAAGTAGTGCAATTCATAATTTCATTATTCATCATTGAATAATATATTAGAAATCATATTTGTATGTGATCATTTTTCTTTTCACACTAGACCTTTCTTTGAAGATGCTATACTATTTAGATATTAACTTACCCCTTATCATCATGGCTCTTAAATTCTATTTTCTACCTTAGAAATGAGAACCTCTGAATTTCCATAAAGAATCTATTTGCACAAAAAACGATAGTGAACAATACACAGCTATTGAAGATTTTGCAGAGAAACTGATAAAGATGGAATACATTCTACAATCCACAGCTAACAAATGTAATACATTTATATTCTCCAAGGTCCCTTGTCAGCCCTTTGGCCACTGATATTTGCAATTGCAGCAGCTTTTCATGTTTGCATCTCTGGGACTTCACTCCCAAAAAGATCCTGCATGGTAGAGTATCTTATATACATTAGTCAAAGCAGTTCAGTCTAGCCTAACTTTTACCTGCCCCCACAAGCACTTTCATTTTCTTTGGCAAGAAGCACAAGGGTTTTGTTTGTTTGTTTGTTTTTCAGTTAATAGGGCCATATTCTTTAGAAAGCACTTTAACAACCAACTTTTGTCACCATTGTGTGTCCTTGGTATACCTTCATCCCTCTCCATTTTGGCTCTCCACTGCAAGAAGAAATCTTAATGTATGAAATATTCTCAGTCTATTAAACCCAAAAGGGCTTTAGAAAATCATGGAAACTCTCTGTGAACTATCAGAAGTGTCCCATGAAAAGAAAGAATGATGTGTTGGAGTAGTAAATATAGAGGAAATTTTATAAATTAAGGACACTGCTCCTAATGAAGACTGACTGAGATAAGGATTATTAGTTAAATGATCTGAGTTTCACTGGTGAAGGAAAAGGAAGAAAATTATTTCAGTTGGGTGGGTGTAGCTGTGCAGCTCATATCACTTATTATTTATTAACTTTTTATTTGATAAATTTTACATGTACAGTTAATAACTTTAAGGTGTACAGTGTGTTACTTTGATTGTCAGTGAATCAATATACATCACTTTATGTCATTATAGTAAAGTATTATTGACTATATTTATTATATTGTTCATTAGGTCTCTACAGCTTATTTACTACTCATTACAAATTTCTACACTTAAACACCACCATTCTTTTCTCCCCACCCTTCATCTCCTGTTAAACACCATTTTAATCTGTTTATCTTTTTTTATATAGGTTTGATTTTTTT
>NW_017733187.1:32018-42144 GCF_001890085.2 Hipposideros armiger | reverse complement strand
TGTGATATACATGAGTGTGCATATATCTCATCAAAATCCTGTTTTCATTTATTTTGGGTATATCCCCAGAAGTGGAATTGCTAGATTGTGTGGTAGATCTGTTTTTAATTTTTCTGAGGCACCTCCATGTTATGTTTGATAGTGGTTGGACTAATTTACATTCCCTCAACAGCATATAAGGGAGGGTATAAATAGTTTTTAGTACATTCTCCTTTTTACCACAACCGTTCTCAACAATTCACTTTCCCATTCCACCTATGGACTGATTTCTATCACTCTCCAAGTTTTATGTTGGAGTCTGAACCTACAGTACCTCATAATGTGACTGTGTTTGAAGATAGGTTATCTAAAGAGGTAATACAGTTAAAATGACAGCATTAGCGTAAGCCCTAATCAAGGATGACTGATGTTTATGAGGAAAGGAAATTTGAACACAGATAGGTTTTTAAGGGATGCCATGTATAAGCACAGGGAGAAGGCGACCATTCATTAGTCAAGGAGCGAGACCTCTGAAGAAACCAACTCTGTCGACACCTTGATCTTAGAGTTCTGGTCTCTAGAATTATGAGAAAAGAAATTCTGTTAAGCCACCCAATCTCTGGTAATTTACTATGGCAGCCCTAACAAACTAATATGGTACCAGAATTAGTAAGAATAAAATGGATGCTGGCTATTGGGGGAGAACTAGCTGGAGTTAAGAAATTTGTCTTCTTAGAGACAGTGGAAAATGTACAACTTAACTAGGCTTCTAGCAAAAGAGATCACATTAGCTTGCTTCCAACTGACCATGTATAATTCTGAAGATTTGGGTTTTGTTAGAACTTCTTGGAATAAGTTTGTACAACCTAAAATTACCCTGTACTTCTATTGAACAACAATATAGGACTCTGAAAAACCTACCATTGAAGAAAAATAACAATTATTAATTTTGCTTTTATAGCTACTTTGTTTTTGGAATGTGGTGAGGTAGTCTGTTTAAATTAATGTAGAATACAACTAAGTACTAAGGAAAATGTAACAGAAACTATTTAAAGAGAATTTATGTCTCTCAGTTTATAATGATGATCCACATACATAAAGGTGCTCTATGTTGGCTCTGAGGTTTATGAGATCTTAAAACCAGGAGAATGAACAGTGGTTTACTTGAACTTCCTCAAATATGGCCCATATTTTCACCTTTCTGGCATGAGGTGGGTTCATGCAGGAGAGCATGGTTTGGAAACATATCAGCTAAAGGCACTTGCAACTAGAGTCCATGTTCTGGAGATATTGAGATGAAGGTTTAAGTGCAGAGTAAAAATTGCATACTGAGATGGGTTGTTCTTCAAATCTCAGCCTGCTTTCAATCTTCACATCCGTCTACATTAATCTAAAGTTCTAGAATATATAATGGGTTTTCCACGTGTGCTTTTGCTCACGATGCTCACACAGTCTGGAATGGCTTTAGTCATTCTCGCTGCCTGGACCCCTGATAAACTCCTCCTCAGGTTGATTGTCATCAACTCGTCAGGCTGCTTTAACAGCACAAAGTAAAATCCTTATTCATTAGTGTTTCCATAACATGCTATGTTGATGTATTTATGTTAACATCATTCAATAATTCAGGAAAAAAATTGTATCATCTACTTTGGCTCTAGCACTGTGTGTTAGGCACTGGTTGTATACCTGGGAAAGCATTAAAATCAATGTTTCACCTTCATTTGTTCTCAGACCTTTTTCTGAGCTTCTTCAACGTGGGGGCGCTTTTATTGGTTAAAAAAGGAAGTCTTGAATGACCTACTATGATAAACATTCTCTGTGGAATATGAATAGAGATCACATCAGAGTATACTTTCNCTGGAGTTAAGAAATTTGTCTTCTTAGAGACAGTGGAAAATGTACAACTTAACTAGGCTTCTAGCAAAAGAGATCACATTAGCTTGCTTCCAACTGACCATGTATAATTCTGAAGATTTGGGTTTTGTTAGAACTTCTTGGAATAAGTTTGTACAACCTAAAATTACCCTGTACTTCTATTGAACAACAATATAGGACTCTGAAAAACCTACCATTGAAGAAAAATAACAATTATTAATTTTGCTTTTATAGCTACTTTGTTTTTGGAATGTGGTGAGGTAGTCTGTTTAAATTAATGTAGAATACAACTAAGTACTAAGGAAAATGTAACAGAAACTATTTAAAGAGAATTTATGTCTCTCAGTTTATAATGATGATCCACATACATAAAGGTGCTCTATGTTGGCTCTGAGGTTTATGAGATCTTAAAACCAGGAGAATGAACAGTGGTTTACTTGAACTTCCTCAAATATGGCCCATATTTTCACCTTTCTGGCATGAGGTGGGTTCATGCAGGAGAGCATGGTTTGGAAACATATCAGCTAAAGGCACTTGCAACTAGAGTCCATGTTCTGGAGATATTGAGATGAAGGTTTAAGTGCAGAGTAAAAATTGCATACTGAGATGGGTTGTTCTTCAAATCTCAGCCTGCTTTCAATCTTCACATCCGTCTACATTAATCTAAAGTTCTAGAATATATAATGGGTTTTCCACGTGTGCTTTTGCTCACGATGCTCACACAGTCTGGAATGGCTTTAGTCATTCTCGCTGCCTGGACCCCTGATAAACTCCTCCTCAGGTTGATTGTCATCAACTCGTCAGGCTGCTTTAACAGCACAAAGTAAAATCCTTATTCATTAGTGTTTCCATAACATGCTATGTTGATGTATTTATGTTAACATCATTCAATAATTCAGGAAAAAAATTGTATCATCTACTTTGGCTCTAGCACTGTGTGTTAGGCACTGGTTGTATACCTGGGAAAGCATTAAAATCAATGTTTCACCTTCATTTGTTCTCAGACCTTTTTCTGAGCTTCTTCAACGTGGGGGGTTTGTATCTCTGCCCTCAGTCTTTATATCTTCTGTGCCTAATGCTTATTTGGATAAACTAAGTTTATACTCTGCTTTCCATACACATAACAAGATACTATTAAGTATTTGATTAACCAGAATTCCCATTGCCATACCAAGTTAGACAAGATAAAAGCAACTTTATCAACATCGTTTTGTAATTATTCAGTGTCTTTAAATTTTTAATCATGGTAAAGTACACCTTAATGTTTGATATAAGGGTGAGTAGTGACAGAATACTTTGGGTGGAAATATTCGTAACCATTAAATAGAATAATAGACAATTTTCCGTATAAATACTGCATTTTCCAGAATAGTTTATGTTGTGGAGGAGGGTGTTTGAAGAAGATGTTGCAGACACAACACATTTGAATGATCTCTTTACATATCTGTGTAAATGGATGTGATTATACTTCCTTCAGTATTCCTTGAATATTCTATCCATACATGAGGGATTTAGGGGAAAAAAATGTTGGTTAAATACTTATGGAATGCGGTGATGATGCTAGGTTCCCTGGGCTGCAAGTTCCTTAGTATGCCTTTTGGAAGACATAAAAAGATACTCTGTTTAAATTTAGAGATCCAAATATTCTGACTTTTTGTTGCTGTAGATTTGCTACCATTTATTATTCGATGGTTGGTTCCTACTATTTTGTTATATTTTTACAGATAACTTGGAATGTTCTGTTCTTACCTTTTTCTGCCTAAACTTACATCTTAAGAATTCAATCTTGATATAACAACATAACCTTGTCATACCCTTTGTTTAACCAGCTACCACAGTCATAGTGCATTTTGACATTTGTTGTTTTATTCCATAAATTTATGTCAGCACCCTATGATACTCTCCTATGACTTTTTGATCTGTAACAGCTTCCATGATTGCTGCTTATGTTACTATGCCAAAGCCCTTTCAAGGTACATAAATGCTAAACACAATGGTTTAGAAAACTAGTTCAGCTTCTCCATGAACTGATTTATGGACTGAACATAAGAGAAGATTAAAAAAAACAACCTTTTCAGTGTGGATTTATTCTTTGCTTTGATTCGCTATCTAGATACGTGTCTAGTCAAAGGAGGAGAAAAATAAGAAATTCGTAGGTGTATGATTAAAAAAATATGATTAAAAAGCCTTGAAATTAGTTTTTCTTTTTTTCTTTTTTTAAGCTGAGCCATCCTGCTACCTGTTGGCAGCTCAGCGGCTGCTCAGCTTGGGCTGGACTCAAACCACTGTTGCTCAGAGCTCAAACTCTTGAGCTAGCTCTTAACCAACTGAGCCACTCGGCCGGCCCTGAAATTAGTTTTAATTCACTCTATTTTATGGCAAGATTTACAACTGAGTTAAAATTAACTCCTAGTTTGTGACTTCTTACAGAAATATTTTAAAGGTATGATGATTATTTAAAGTTTTCATTTTTTCCTCTTGTTAGCATATCTACATTTATATAAATGCATTGAAATCTTTTTGTAAACAACTTATAATTACAACAGGAGTGATGAATATGGCCTGTTTAAATAATTCAAATCTTATAAAAAAAGAAAATATTTGACAGAAAATGTCCAAAGATGATAATTATTTGTTTAAAATCAACATTAGCATATTATATTTTTATTTTAAGAGTACCCAGGATTTGTTTGAAAACAGGTATAGGAAAAATGCAGACATGGAAATTACTGTCATGAAAAAAGATGCTTTTATATTTACAGGTTTGTAGGAACAGGAGGCAAGGCATTCCATGCAGGGCCACATAGGGAAGCACTAGGGTCAGTCGGGAGTCAGGGCTGAGGGGGAAACATGGGCACGGGTCTTAGTTGTGGTTGCCGTGAGAGAAAAATGAGTAAGTAGGACAAGCAGTTTTGTATTGGATGGTTTGAATGATTTCAGCAGCCTCTGGGTTACAGAGTCTGTCTCTAGTTGGCTGATCATCTGTTCCTAGGAAAATTAATGCAGGCGGATAGTTCCTCAGGGGGTGGGACCCATGAAAGCCAGACAAAGGATAAGCTGGGGGCTTGGGTTCTTCATTGATTGGTTTATATATCAAAGGCATGCTAGTAGGTGAGATGATTACTCTGTCTAGGAATTGATTAGACTTGGGTGGGGCAGTCCCTCCAGGGCTAGCAAGGACTCAGATGTCAAAGCATCAGAAACACATGGCTAACACATTTCTGGAAATCTTATCTGGAGATAAGATTTTAAAAAATGTGTCTTAGAGCATGATATCTAAGGCATCATTGCTAGACCATTAATTATACTTCCAGTGTTACAGACAGTAAGGTGGTTAGTTTCTTGTGCCTGAAATTACAGTTTAGAGTGAGTTTTAGTTTATACAACATTTCACACAAAGTATTTTGTCCACAATTTTGCATGTGTATTTTTTTCCCACATTATAGAAAGAAAGAGACATGTTGAAAGAGGTTAAGTAACAGCAGAATCACTCTGTCATCAGCATGTGGTTATATAAGCCCAGTCATCTGCTTCTGAGTCTCATTGTCTTCCTCCTGCTCTGCCTCCTGGTCCTCTGGTCCAGAGGGAGGGGCTTAGCACACAGGTTTTTGACAGCTGCCTGTAAGGCTGAACTTTACCAGTTTCCTGATTACACACAGGTCTTAGAGAAGCTGAGACCATTTTGAACCATTTTTTCCTATTATTCTTTTATCTCTTCCATACAGCATCCATCATCCATTTTATTTATTTATTTTTTTCTTAGCTGCTATACTGAGATAAGAATGAGTGGAGGTGATGAAACTGATGCTGAGTAGGGGTCTGGGAACAGGAGGTCAGTACTGAGATAACAGGATCCCTAAGCAGGGCTGGCAATACCCCCTCTTCCCTTCATTAGAATGAGGACTTAGAGCAAACATAAGCTTTAACGCTGTGAGGAAGGAGTTACAGAGAATGAGAAAGCCATGAAAAAGGATCTGGATTCTGTTATCACTTAACTAACCAAAATATACTCTGGCACTGCTGGCATTAAGGCCAAGATCAGGAGCAATATTGCTTCTAAAGAAAAAGCCTAACAAATGCTACTTGAATCACAGTTATGCTTGAGATTTATTTTAATTTTTGGTTTCCTTAAGCACACTAACTCCATTTTAGTATCTTCTTTCACATTAATGGTATCAATGGTGAATAGTCATGAACTTTGATGCAATAAATATGTAAAGTTATCAACATGGTAATGAGTCAGAGATCTTCTAGATTTACTGAGGAGAAAGACCTAGGAGACTATCCGATGGAAGAGTACATTGTAGAAAAATAATGGTACTCAGATTGTCTAAGCATTTTCGATTTTCGATTTTTTAACTGATGGTGAAGATTTTGTGCAAAACAAAATTTAATAACAGGCTGACCCAGAAGTGAAAGAAGTGGAAATATGTAATATTTACCAAATATGTTATGTGGACACTGAAATGGAATGCTGGAGAAGTAAAGACAGAAGGAGTCATCCAAACTGAGCAGAGAGAGAGAGAGTAGAGAACAGAGGTGGACAAAATGATTAGTAAGATTCCATTCCTACAAGTGTTGTTGAATTAAACTGGACCAGCGTTTTTTCCATTTTGTTATTTGGAAAATATAGTTTTGTTGTTAACATCTAACAAAATATTTGATGACCTTCCTCCTTGAAATAGGCACGAGTCCTAGGTAATAGAGATACAGTGTTGAACATGTTGGCCCCAGTTCATGATGTCATAATGATGATCTGGAAAAAAGGTCTAGTAACAATTTCCAGAGTGTAGTGTCAGTGAATCAAATACTTAGGGTAGTTACAGGGCTGAATGTTGTTTTTGATTCCTCACTGAGTCCACTGTGATGTATTACAAAATGACTAGCCAGGGTTTGAGGTATGGTTAAGCATAAATTTCAGGATGGGAAAAGGAACAGATAAGTAAAAAACATTCAAGGAGAAATTGCATTTTAGTATTCTAATTGATTTTACTAATTTTTAGTTATTCCTATAGTTGTCTTGTCCCCTCACTCCATCCCAGTATACATACAAACAACATGGCGTTTTCCTGTTTTTTTTTTTGGTTTTTTTTTAGAACTTTGTTTCTGCCATTTGGACCTAGACTAGCTCATTGGTCTAACTTTACTCCATATTATTTGGTATTTGTTTATTTCTATTTCTATGTGCTTTCTCAAATGAGTGCACAATAGTGTATTAAACAAATAAAAAAAGTATGTCGTTTGGAGCATAACGCTTCTTGTGGCACTGCGGATGGATCTCTCATCTAATGATGACCTCAAATAAGACTTCTTTGATGTAATGCTGATCAAGGATCCAAGTTGTCTGAAAAGCTAAGGAAGCACCATTTATTTTAATCAGAACGGAACACTTTATAGCTACGTTTGGTTTGCTAGGGCTTCCATAACAAAATGCCACAGACTATGAGGCTTAAACAACAGAAATTTATTTTCTCAAGAGTTCTGGAGGCTGGAAGTCCAAGATCAAGGTGCTTATATGCTTGATTTCTTTGGAGGCCTCTCTTCTTGGCTGGCAGTTGGTTGCCGTGTTGCTGTGTCCGTACAAGGCCTTTTCTCTGTGTGTTCATCAATGGTGTCTCTTCCTCTTCTTAAAAGGACTCAAGTCATATTGGATTAGGGCCTCACTTGTATGACTTTATTTACACTTAATTACCTCTTTAAAGGCCTTATCTCCAGTTATAGTCACATGGGGTTTAGGGCCTCAACATATGAATTTTGAGAATACTCAATTCAGTCTATAACACTATTATAAAAATTAAAGAATAATGTAAATACAGTCATGGTACTCTTAATTATGGGAATATGTTCTGAGAAATGTATTGGTAAGCCATTTTGTCATCATGTGAACATCAGAGTGCAATTACACAAACCTAGGTGGTATAGCTTATACACACCTAGGCCATGTGGTGTAGCCTATTGCTCCTAGGCTACAAGCCTATACAGCATGTTACTGTACAAAACAATACAGGCTTAAATCAAACACAAGAGAAAATAATGCTGTCAAGATGTGTGGTATATATTACAATATATGTATGAGGCTACTGCCAACATAACAAGGCATACTGTTTTACAGCAAACATTTTTTTATAATTAGAATGATTATACTCTAAAATAGTGATGAAAAGTGCAGTATAGTAAATACATAAACCAGTAACATGGTTGTTTTCATCATCAAGTACTATGTATTGTACATAATTGTTGGTGCTATACTTTTATACAACTGGCATTTCCGTAGGGTTGTTTACACCAGCATCACCACAAACATCTGAGTAATGTGTTGCCTTACGGTGTTATGATGGTTATGACATCACTAGTTGATAGAATTTTACAGCTCCATTATAATATTATGAGACCACTATCATATACAAAGTTCATTGTTGACCAAAATGTCATTATGTCAGTACATGGCTGTACTGAAAGTTTCATTCACCTGATCCGTATATGTGTGAGCCAGTGCTTTCCTGGGCAGTCAGGCATCGCGACAGGTGTGGGCTACTTCATGCGTTGGGGATACTCGATAAAATGAAACTTTGGAAGAGGGGTGCTGATTTGATGGTGTTGGTTTATATTACAAAGAAACTTTAATAGAAAGGGCTTCTTATGGAATATTAATGTGTAAGATAACAATCAGAATTTTAAGTATTGGGTTCCTTCCTTAAAACATTGATTTGCCTAGTAACCAAATGGTACAATCTAGTTTACAAACTAGGTTACTCAGCGTGAATGAACATATCAGGCAGGTTTACATAATAGGTAACACTCAAATATTTTCTCTAAAATTAGTTCTAAAAATTATCATGGCTCAAATTTGAAGCATGTTCTGTTGCTTCAGAATTTACTCTGTATTTGTTGTTTTAAGGAATGCTACTTATCACTATAATTTAATTTCTTTCTATTGTGTCCCCTTGGAACATTAAATTTTTTTTAGATCTTATTTTCTCTTTTAGTAGATTTCTGTTTCATTTTATAAGATGCTGCTGAAAAATTTTCCAAAGTATGTATGCCATTCGATTTCCCAGCAGCAATGAATAATAGCTTCACTTTATATTCATCTTCTCCAACATTTGCTATTGTGAACAGGTCTTAGTTTTTGCTCTTCTAATGAAAATATAAGTGGAGTCTAATTGTGGCTTTAGCTTTTGTATTCCTGATGAGTAAAGATGTTGAACATTTTTTAATATGATCATTGGCCATTTGTATATCTTCTTTGGTAAAGTGTCCAGATATTTTGCTAATTATTTGAGTTGTCTTTTTATTATTTATTTGTATGAGTACTTTATATGTTCTGATAAAAAGTCTTTTGCCAGATATGTGTATTGCAAATATTATTTCCCAGGCTGTGGCTTGAATATTCAGTGTCTTAAAGGTGATTTTGATGAAAAATAAATTTTAATTCTGATGAAGTCCAATTTATCACTCTTTTCTTTATGGTTGTGAATCCCATAACTTTTGAAGTCCAATAGTTCTTTGTTATTTATTAATTAATATTTATATTATTCATCTTTTTTCCTCTTCATCAGGTGACGGAGTATAGCTTTCACAGAATGAAAAACACATTTACTTTTATTACTATATTTTTACTGTTGCTATCTGAATTAGTTTATTTTATATAAAGAATCATATTAGTGCAGGTTTGTATATTAAATCATGTTTGCCAATTGTATTCTTCAAATCTTCTACACTCTTATTAATCTTTTGTATGCTTAACCTCTCATTTTCTGATAGATGTGTATTAAAATCTATCACTAAATATTGTGAAAAAATTTTTTATATCTGTGTATGTGGCTAGGGGGAAGTGGGTACATAATTTTTATATTTTTTTGGTCAATCATTGCAATGCCTCTCTACCATAATGTTATTTTTATAATAGATATTAAATTTAATAAATAGCATTAAATTTATTCTTTTTCACAAAAATATAAATTCACAACTTTTAAATTAATTGTACAAGGCACATGTTTATCAACTTCTTTAAATCTTCTTGTATAACCTTTAATAATATGTATCTGAATTATGTATCTGAAAATTAAAAATCCGATCTGATAATTTCTAACTTAATAAGTAAATATA
This sequence comes from Hipposideros armiger, assembly GCF_001890085.2. Classification (NCBI taxonomy): domain Eukaryota; kingdom Metazoa; phylum Chordata; class Mammalia; order Chiroptera; family Hipposideridae; genus Hipposideros; species Hipposideros armiger. The sequence continues at coordinate 32,181 of NW_017733187.1, read as the reverse complement.
CAAAAATAAATATGTCTTTATTTCTATATTTTGCTTTGCTGGCTTTGAAGGTATATACAATGTATCTAGTTTTTCAGCAGTACCCTTTACATCTTTCAATAATTTCTTAACTCTCAAGTTTGCTAAGTCTAAATCTTTTCAATATCTAAATCTTTTTTTTTTT
>NW_017733187.1:27798-29973 GCF_001890085.2 Hipposideros armiger | reverse complement strand
GATATAAACTTTTTTCTTATTCTGAATAATTTACTGTATTTGAATGAAATATGCTTAGGGAAGCTTTTTCTTTTTTCTAGCCTCTGAGGAGTTAACTTGCTCTTTGTGTGTGTGTGCGTGTGTGTGTGTGAAGGATCAAACCATATATGTTGATTTGATTTCTATTCTTATGTATTTACCCTCAACCAAAAGCTCAAAACATGTTTAAACTTTCAAGCTCTCAAATTATTTGTTTTTCGGATTTTTTGAATATGTAACACAAAGAGGTGTTCTTTTCCTCTTTTTTTCCAAGTATCTACCTGAAGCATACACATTTTAAACTAAATCTATGTTATCAAATGTTTGTCTTAGGCCACCCAGACTATTAGAATACTATAAGCTAGGAGCACATTATAATTGCCCTTTGAAAAATAATAGCCTTATTTATATCCTTGGCTTTAGTGTGGGCTACAGTGTTCAGCTACATGAAATTACTTCATTTGATAAAGTAATATCACTAAGGGCATTTGCCACTTGTCCCTGTCTCTCATTTCTCTAATACTCTAAACCTCACATTGATTTAATTTTACAATTTAGCACTTACAAAATCCTCTGCATTTCCTGGTGAGTTTTTCAATTTCTGACAGTGAGGACTGAGAAACTAACCATTTTGCCTGCTAGGAAGGTCAGCTTTGTTTGAAATTCAACTGTTCTTAAATCTATAGTTGCTCTGACTTGCTTATTATTATTATTTTTTAAACCTTTTTCCTAGTACTTCATTTTTATTTCTGAATTCACTTTTCTGATCTTAATGCTTTATTTTTTAATTACAATTTTATTCTAGGTGTTTAATTTTAAATCTTTTCTAATCATATGAATATTGAGACACACTGTAAAAGAAAACAAAAATATGTATGCCATTAGAAGTTGAAGTTATTGGCCAAGATACATGGAATGGTTTAATAGAGAAATATTTTAGAAAAGTTTTCTGGATATAAGACAGTTTATTCATTGGAAAAATATAAACGATATAGCTTTCTTAGAGATGCACATTTTTTAATATCAGTTTATGATATCTGAGAATAAATCATATTATTAAATCTTTGACTCAAAAATTATGAGCTTGAAACGCATATTGTACTTTAGCTGCACTATGGCACTTTTCTTCTTTTTTAATTTTTACAAGTTATAAGTATTTTTTCATTAAACCTCAGCAAATGGTAAAGATAATTTCAATTGCTTTACTTACAGAAATACATATTCAAAATAAACTAGATGCACTAATTAAAAGGGTACTTTTCCCCAAAAGTTACACACAAAGCTTTAGTGAATATAGCAAATGAACACAAATTGCATTATTGTATTGAAGGGGAGGGGTTAATATTTCTATATATACTTTACTGACCTTTAGGATTATTTTACTGTTACTGTTTTCAATTGCTGGAGTTTTCTTTTATTATTTTTTTGCTCTTATCAATTATCTTCTCCAAAATATATCATTGATCAAAGTGGCTACAATTGTTTGTAATAAGAACAATAAAAAATCTTATGCTAGGAGATTAGTTTAACTCTCATTTACCTTTAGATACCCCTTGTATTTTAAGGTGTGTCAGTCGGTCAACTTTATCCCAGTATTTTCACATTTTGATTTGTTCTATCTCAGTAATTTATTGTTCTCCCCTTCTGACTTCATACTTACTTATCTTCTACTTTTGTTGTGATCACTTTGCAAATTACAGCAGCAATGATATTGTGTAACACTGTTAACATTTTAGTTTTTAAAAGTGGATCAAAATATTTGAAAATGGAAGTCAGTTTGCATTGTTGATGTTTTTGGAATTTTAAATTAAGGCTGACTTTGATACATTTGGATATTTATTTAACTTCAAACAGGTTTTTATACAAATTATTAGGCATCTTAACTGAACAACTTTTGCAATTAACTACAGGACTCATAGAGATTTCATTAGTTTTAATAATAGCTAATTTATTTAAATTCCCAAGAAACTTTCCTAATAGGCTTGAAACTGTTATATTGTGCTTAGTTAATTACTTTTTAGTAAAAATGACCAACTAGGGGCTCACACAGTAGTTTAGCAAATGAATGCATTTGTCACTCAGATGTTTTAGTCTTGAGGAGAAAGTATTTTATAATTGGCAGTGCTGGTCAAACTCCTAATTGGCCTTTTTTTTTTT
>NW_017733187.1:17374-26278 GCF_001890085.2 Hipposideros armiger | reverse complement strand
TATATATACATATATATTTATTTATATATATTTTATATGTATATTTATATTTCTACTGTTTTTCACTAGCACTGTTGTCAATTAAATAAATAAATAAGGAACAATACATAGTCAACTTGCTAACTGAAAATAATTACATCAAGATATTAAAGATGCAAAAAAGCTTTTCAAATATAGTATTGTCCAAATTCTTGACCATGGATCAAAGATTGGGTGCATCTTACTTCCATTCAAGATGATGGGGCAGGCAAACACTGTGCTGGCCTCCTCTCATGACCACATCAAAATTACAGCTAAACTACTGAACAACTGTTAATGAGAATTGCCTGAAATGTAGCTGAACCAAAGTCCTACAACTAAGCACGTACTGGAGAAACCACTTAGAGCCTGGTACGAGGGGCAGAGAGGCGGAACAGGCTGGTCTTACACCCATGTGTGACCATTAAAAATCATGAGGGATATCTTGGCCCTGGAGGTTTCACCTGGAGATGTGAGGGGTCTCAACCCCATACCAGGCTCCCAACTCCAGAGTTCCAGTGCCAGGGAGAGAAGTCCCCACAACTTCTGGTTGTGAAAACCAGCAGCCATTATGGCTGAGTGACACAGAGGGCTCCTGGCTTCCCAGGCATTGCTCTTAATGAACCTGTGCACAGGCTGACTTACGGATGGACTTATTTGCTCTGAGCTCCAGCGCTAGGGCAGCATCTCAAAAGGTAACAGGGACACATGGGGAGGAACTGAGTTGTCTGGCCTCAGAATGATGGCTGGAGAGGCAGCTTTCTCCAAGACAGGATAATGGCAGAATCCTTTGTTTCTTTGTTGAGCCCTACCCACTCCCTGCTTGCAGAGGCTGGTGGCAGCCATATCTAAATTTCCATCCACCTAGCTAACACCATTAGTTAGTCCCACCCTGTCAATTTCCTGAGACCCCATCCCACCCAACTTTCAGGCACACCCAAGCTGTTTCCAGTGACTTATCCATACAAACGGCTGAGGACTTTACTGAAATTTCTCAAAGGTTCACAAAATCCAAACAAGCTGCATCTGGCGTTGGCATGTCCTGTACCTCTTGCTGAGCAGCCCCAAGCCCTGCAATTGTGGGACTCAGCTTCCATTCATGGCTTGGCCTTTTGAGGCACCTCCAAGCCCAGCATAGGTTGTGGCCATCTGCAGATTGCTTTGTAGTTTATGCCAGCTGGCCCTGGGTAGGGCACAGACTAGGGCTTAATCTGGCCTGTGGCAGGACCCCTCCCAAGAGACCCTGGTGAAGACACAGCCAGTAGCCAGCTTTGGACTAAACTGGCAAGTCACCCAGTTGCTGCCAAGGATGACAAACCCAAAGGGTAGACTGGGCAGGCACCAGAGCCCTGCTAGAGCAAATCTTGCTCCATAGGGTCAGCCCCTGCACAACAGCTCCTCCACTGTAGTCACAGCCAGTCCTCACAATCAATCAACCTCTGGGTCAATCCCTCCCAATGCAAATATCAACCAAGGCTTGACTGCAATAGGAGGGAACACAATACCCAAAGGAGGGTCATACCTGGAACACTTGGCTCAGGTGACCAGGGAGACTGCACAATGGCTATCATTGACTGTATGCCTAAGAAATATTTTTTACAAGAATGACAAAATGAATAGGTCAATATTTCAAAAGGGATTGTGAAGTAGAAAAGAGCACTTATTAAATGCCTACTATAAGTCAGTATGCTATGAAAGTGTATGTTGCTAAGCCACATGGCGATTCTCTGTAACAGACTTACCCACATTTTAAAGATGAATAAATCGAGCCTTTGAGAGATTAAGCTAACCTCCCAAGGTTGCAGTTTCTGAATGACTACTATGGTATTAAATTCAGTTCTAGCTGACTTCAAAGTACTTGGTTTGGAGAAACACACTTCTCTTTGCTATAATCATCATGAAGGTGACTCCCTACAAGGTCTATGAAATTTGCCTATATATGGAAGCAAGGAGAGTGTTAGCCTTTAAAGAAGCATACCAAGATTTAATATTGGGTGTAAAAATTGCTCAATTTTAAAGAGCATTAAGTGAACATATATGTGTGAATTGGATATAAAATTTAAAAATGGTTAAATAAATTTGGTCTTCTTTTCTAGATGAGAATAAAAGGAGCTATGCTAAAGAAAGTGAATTAAAGAAAGTATTTAGAGTGCTCATTAAAAATCTTGGGCATCATTATTGCTATTATTAGCTCATTGCCTTAGACAGACATATTACACGAATCTGTGAATGTGCATTACTGCATAACCATGAACTAGTTACCACAAGACTAAATTGAGAGTATCGTGCTATGTTCTGTGTAATGTATTTTACCACTATAAATTATATGACTTCAGATTTCTCACACTGGTACAGCTAATGTATGTGAGTATGAGTTAGAGGATTACATGGGCTAATTTCTCATGAAGAAGAAAGTAGAGGAGAGATCACTATTATTCAAGCATCAATTCAGTCCACTGACATCTCACAGCTTCAGAAAAATTAGAGGGAAAATTTCTGCTCATTAAACTTCAGAACCACCACAGCAAATTCTAATGAGTTGCTTATTAAATTAGCAATCTTCTATAACTGGCATGATTCATCAACTTCTCTTTCATTCTCAGTTTTCAGATTAATAACTAAAAGCCCAAATTGCTTGACATGGCTCTTCAATCAAACTTACTGTTATTAAGAGACCACAGCCAACTAAAGCCATTTTATACAATCTAGTGAAGTGCAGTATTTCAGGAAACATTGTTTCCCAGCTGCTCTCCAAAAATCTTTGGGAACTACATATGAATGTATGGTTGCAAGGAGTGCCATACGATTTATTTGCTTATTCAACATATATTGAGTGTCTTGCATACATCAGACCAGAACTATCTTTCTGCCCTCATGAAGCTGAAGTAAAATGACATAAGGTAGTATTAGATATTATGAAGAAAAAAATAAAGCAACATAGGAGATAAAGAGTATTGAGGATGATACATTAGATTGCATGAATAGGGAGACCTCTCACATGACTAATACTTGAGCAGAAATCAGAATGAAAAGAATAAGTCATGCAAATATCTGAAATAAGACCTTCCAGTCAAAGAGAAGAGCAAACACAAAGGCTCTAAGTGTGCTTGCTGTTTTCAAGGACCAGTAGGAGGCCAGTGTGGCCAATGAGAGTAAATAAAGGGGTAAGCGGTTGGAAATGAAATTAAAAAAAAAAAAAAGAAAAAAGTCAGAGTCAGATATAGGCAGCACCTCAGAGACCAAAGTAAATATCTTAAGTTGAGTTTTCATTGTACTGGAAAGCCATAGAATGTTCTGATTTTAGTGGTAATAAGATTTGATTTAAAGTTAAAGTAATACATCGATTGTTAAAATATACTACTGGATAAAGTTACAAAGTTATTGCATCAGTACTTGGGAGAAATACTAAGTGATACTAGTGATGGAGAGGTGAGGGGTGGTCAAATTAATAATATACTTGAATTCTGAAGCTAGCCACAGAGTTGACTGACATATACAAAATGGTGTTTGGGTGAAAGTTATCAGTGACTCCAAGGTGTTTGACTTGAACAACTGGGTAAATAATGGTATCCTTTATTAAGATGCAGAACACTGAAGAGGAATTGGCTGTGAGGGTTTGGATCAATGATTTTGTATTTTGGCCATAAGTCTGAGTCGCCTCTTAGTTATTCATATGGAAATGTCATGTAAGAATGTGGGTTTAGCAGTTTGGAGATCAGAAGCAACACTGAGCTGAAACTGGAAGGCTATGTTTTATAGCCAGCAGTGTAATGAATTTATACACTCTATAGAACACAGAAGGACTAGATTTAATCACTTAAGAAGGGTGTATAAATAGAAAACTGAGCCCTTCAGTGTTCAAACATTAAATGTCAGGAAGACAAAGAAAAAGAACCAAAGGAAAGACACAAAGAGAAGCAACAGATCATTGGATTCAACAAAGTGAATTTGATTGGTGAACTTGTCAAGAACAATTTGGCTGAGAGGGGAAGGGAAGATCCCCTTTTGGTTGGAGAATCTTAAGACAGAATGGAGCTAGAGATTGCAGAGGCTGAGTATAAGAACTTTAGGTAGGTTAGCCATTAAGAGAAGCCCACAGTCACAAGTGTGTTGTATTCAATGGCCATAAGATACTCACTACTTAAAGGAGAGGAACTTCTGTCAATAAAATATGGTTCGTTTTTATAATGGTTTGATAATTTCTCCCTTAATAGTTTATGTAATAGAAAAGAGAGCTAAAAGCTGGATAGGGACCTGCAAAATATGAACATTTGAGCAATCCAATGCTGCAGTTACCTTTAGTAATATGTATTTGTTTTAACATTTGGTTTAGATTCAGTTTCTCAGAGTGTTCTTTTCTTTTGCAACAATTTTGTTCTAGATACCATATGTCTCTGTTTTGTGTTTTTACATATGTTAAGTTTTTCCTTTATTTCACTAAAATTTTATAACCCAATGAAATTAGAACATTGAAATAAAGGAATTAACTTCATGCTAGTGTGAGCCTCTACACATTTCATCCTTTTACCTACCTACACATCTTTCTCATTCCTTCTTCTATGTAATTATTAATTTTTTAAATTTCCATCTTCCTCCTATTACTTACTACTCCCTGATATGTCTTTTCTTCCATCACCTTTCTTTTATGATGAGAATCAGCCTTTTGTTAAAAAGATGTACTAGTTGTTTTTAAGAATTAACTTTTTATGCACTTTATCTTATTCACAAAAATGCTAGCGTTCAAAATGTGTTAGGTGTTTGTTTTGTAGCTGTTTGAAGACGAGATTTTCTAAACATTAGGCATTTTTCTAAACTCAGAAGCATTTTAAAAACTAAGAGGGTGATAGCTATCACCATGTTTCTTATTAAGGAGTAGGATTTCATTTATGGAATAAGATTGACAAATACGATAACAGTTTCTACTTATTGATTACCTACTATCTATAATACAGTATATATGTATATGCAGTGCATATACATATATACATTACATATATACATATATTTACATTATATATATTTGTATTATATATGTATGTGCAAATTTAACCCTCATGATAAAACTTATGAATTGTATTGCTCATGTTTGCAGAAAAAAAAAAAAGCTGTAACAGATAGAAACTGAATAACTAGTTTGTGGACTCCCAGAGAGTACATTGCAAAACCTGGTTTGTAAACCATCAGTGCACTTCTTTTACACAACACTAGTTTGTGCCAGTGTTCTGTGATAGACAATTATGCAAGAAGGTGACCATTATGTTTGTATTTAACAAGAGAAAATGTAAAACACGGATGAGAAATTTATAAATGCTCAATAATATTATTTTCTAGCAAAGAAAGTGGTCAAAATAATGGAAAAAATGTAGATAACTGCTTACATTTATTTTGTCGTTATTGAATACTTTATCAGTGTTATATAATTCAGAGCTGGGGAGGGTTGTCTCACCTCTATATTTGTATAAAGTTCTAAGTGGTTAAGCATGCCTCATAACACTGGTATATTTTTTCTTAATTTCCTAACTTTTTGTCATACTTTATTACCATATATTATTTCACCTCCTTTTATGGCAGCAGGCTCTGTTCTGGTTGAGAATCCACTCCTTCAAAAAGTTTTCAGGGTAACATTATTTGATCTGCCCCTGGTTACCTTTCTACCCTATGATGGGTGAAAACACATATGTTTGTGTTGATCATGCTCCTCTTTTTTATGGAAATGTAACTCTGTTTGTTCCTCATCGTATCTCCTTTTCTTCAAATAGAGGATGGCAGTAACATGACCACATCAGCTCTCTGGGCGACTTAGTGAGTGTCCTGTGGCTCAGGATAGTCCTTGATGCTCATACAGACTGAGAGCAGTGGGTATCTGAAGCCGAGGGTTATCTGGCTCTATTTAGAGATTAGGATACAAAATATCATATAGTAAACAATTATATGTACATATATAAATAAAATTAAGTATATGCATATATATGATTTTATATATATGTATGTGTGCTGAATGCAGAAAACATGACATTTATTAATAAGTTAGCTCAGTAATTAACTGCATTTCTGGAAAATATTATGTCTAGTGCCGTATTTCTATAATTATAGGATTTGGGCTATAATTAGAAACTATGCTTGCGTATTTTGCAGTTTTAATGAAATGAAATGACCTTTAATAAAATTCACAACTTGTAGTTTTTCATTACTCCTTGACTCTTGATATAATACTGAGACTAGTTATATTAAAAAGTTTAATTTGAAGTTAAACTATTATAACTTTAGGTGCCAGAAAAATCTTGTCCATCATTCTGTAATATATAGTTTACTTTCCCAAGAACATGCTTAATAGGATCAGTGTATTAGGAACTATGATGTACTTTTTGAGAGTCTTCAATAATAATTTCACATGCAAGCACATTTTATTGAATTATTGGTGTAAAATATTCAAGTAGTGTAACCTTTCAATCGTGTAGGAAAAATAACAGATCTGTATTTTGTTTGAGCTCTGCAAAGTTGATTATCGGACTCATGGGTAGTTATTAAACAGGAAGAGATCCTTTTATTCCTTAAAAGTTTAACTATTAAATGTTGGCCTTTTTGAATGAAGATAATACTCAGAAGCCAAATGAACACTCAACAAATACTGGAGTGGTTGAAACATATTTGACATTTCTAACTCTGGATTCTATTATACAAATAGGGAGGATTGACAATGGAGGAAGATAGGAAGCAATCAGGGATTCCAAAATGAGTGATAAAAAGAGCCCATTTTGTGGAGTGAGGGAAGTAGATGACGGGAGAGAATTATTTTAGAGTTGAAGTGTTGAAGGTAAACCTATTTAAGATATAAGATGTAAAGTGTTGGATTTTTAGTGTCTGTTTTGGGCAAGATGGAGATAATTGGCAATGAGAAGGTAAAGAGATGCTCAAGCACATTTTAGAAAGGTTTATTGGTGGATTTACTGAATTTAATAAATATACACATGGCAAGATGGGAAAAAAAAAGATGTAAGCTAATTGTTGAATTCATTGTAGAATCATATAACCAACAGAACCAATTATACAGTCCTTAACCATAGGGATGCACCCTGTATGTATGTTAGCACTTAGCATGGGAATTGGTATTCACATGTTTTGTGAATGGTGGAATAATGTTTTAAAGATAAGTGATATGTTTAAAAAAAGTATTATGTACATGGAGATCTGCTAATTGCTTTATATATATAGTAACATTTAATTCTGTTAAGAATCCTATGAGGTATGCATGATTGTTTTTCCCACTGTGCAGATAGGGAAACTGAAGCTTAGAGAGATTTGCCAAGAGTCAGTGGGTAGTAAAGCCAGAATTTGATTCCATGCATTCTGACTCCAGACTGCTTTCTCCTAACTATAGTGTCCCAACCACTCTAAAAGCTGAGTGGAATGAGTTCATATCTATTAATTTATCCTTAGTATATAATGCTTTTTTTATACCACAGAAATGGGGAGATGTTTTTCTGCACTTTAATCTTTAATACTGGTTATAAAACATTGGACAATTCTAAACCCTGTGAGTCTTTGTTTCCCATACCTAATGAAAGGCTGCACTAAGCTCATTTTCTAAGTTCTTTGTTCAGTGTGTGTTTTTTTTTTACTTTACAATATTAAATTTCCAAATTATTTCCTAGTATAACAACTTGGGAAAACATGTATTTTTTTTAATTTATTTTTTGTCTTCTGGGCTTGAATACTGTGTTCTTTTGGCAATCATACACCTATAAATTTCATGTTCTACTTGTGTTAAGTCCAATATATAACATGCAAAGTAAAATGGGACAGCATGACAACTCAAAAAAGCAAATTCATGATGCAGAAGAGGACAGGCAGAAGAGTGGAAGAAAGATTGAATAAAGAGTGGGTCATAATGATAAATTTTAAAAAGACCAACAGAAGAGAACTTGTTGGAAATTAGTGTTTTTGGAAGTAATTTTGAATGTAATATATGGTAATTCTGCCTCTTATTACAAATGCAAAACAGTGTTCTTTTTGCTCTGTAATTATTTTTTCTGTGAATATGTGAGAAGAGGAGGTTTTGACATTCTTTAAGCTCAGGGAGGCTAATGCTTTAATGAACAGTTTGTTATCAGCTAGCTCTCACCCTGCCTTGCTTGCAATTCCCAGCCTCATTCAGTCAGCGGAGAATCTTTGTGCTAAGAGTAAACATCTTTCATCCTGATACAGCCTCAATGCCTCAGTCCCTAAAGTTCTCATATTTGATATATAATTATCTGTTAATTAAATCACACAGTTTTAGAGGGGTTTTAGATTAAAGGAATATTAAATGTCTGATTCACTTTTACAAATGTGATACAGTGTCAACCCATATACAATTAAGGTATTAATGGAATATGCATTTTAGGAAAACGCATTTTTCTACAACCTGAAAAAGCAAGCAAAATACAACTTTTTGAATAAACTGTTTTTATAAAACCATTATTAATTGTCACAAGAGCTCTTAGGAGAATTAAGGTGAAAGAAATAAACTGATATGTTAAATTCCTCTGATATGTTATAGTTGTAGGAGGCAATTTGGGAGATTTTAGTTTTTATATTATTTATTTATTTATTTATTTATTTATTTATTTATTTATTTATTTTATTGTGGTTGCACAGAAGTACTCATGCTTCTTAGTTCACTGACTGTTTTATCAATCTGGTAATGCCTCTGTCTTGTTTTAGTATATGTTTCCATTATTTCTGGGCCCCCTCCTATTCCCATCGCTTTGGTAGGTAGCTATGCCAATGAATTTAATTTATGTCCTAATATATGGATGCATCTTTGAAACCTATAACACTGGTTTGCATGTGTGTATCTAATTTGTGTAAATTATACTGTGCTATGTAGATTTGACACTTTTTTTT
>NW_017733187.1:14164-17056 GCF_001890085.2 Hipposideros armiger | reverse complement strand
TTACTATCATGACCATGGCCATAAAAAATATCACTAGTCTTTTGCTATTACCTTATTTTGGTACCCAAACTAACTCTGATGGATCACTCCCTTTCCTGAAACCACTTGGTGACATCAATGTTTCTTGGACGTTAGCCACTTTGTTTTTTCAGGCAAGACAAGTAATTTGTTTTCCAAAGCACCGAAAGCCTCTTCATTTTTTTTATTCCTTGACCCGGTTCGTGTTGACGTGTATGATATGGCCCTTTTGTGAGTGTTACTTTTCTCTTTATCGTATATATTGCATTTTGAGTCTGAATTCGGGATGAATTTTGGAGAGACAAGTTAATTAATTGTTTTTTCTGGAAAGTATTGAACAAACATATTGCTAACCTAGCAGTCTTCTTAAATGGAATTTTAAATGCAAAAAGAATAACTTATAAGAATCTGTTTAAGATCTTTCATTTAAATAACCATAGCTCCGTAAGAAATTCTATATCAAAATGTCAATAAGATTTATTAAACTAAAATATATTACACCTGACACATTGCTAAATGCTGCAGTGTTCAGTGTGTGAACAAAAAAAAATCACAGCTCCTGTCCCTATGGAGATTAGAATCTACCGAGGCAAGCACAAGGTAGCCAAATCTTCAACTAGTTTCATGAGTTCTAGAATTAGATTTTTCATCCTGAAGACCCTAATACCTGTACTTATGAGCATTAAAGGGTGACCAAGCCTTGAGAGAGAGGCTGATTCATGGCATCATAATAGACAAAGACTGAAGTAAATTCTAGAATGTGAATTAATTAATTTGCAATTAGAATTAATTGTAACAAAAATCTGAATATGCAAATATCCCAGATAAGTTGATTCCCTCCCTGTATTAAAGGGCAGTCACCATTTCAAAGAGCAATTCTTTTAAGAATAGAATTAAAGAAAACTTACTTTATAGTATTTTATAATAAGTTTCCCAGTCAAAATCGTCTATCTAGATAGCCTTGCCCATGGAACCAAGGTCCTTGATGTTGGACAGGATTCTCTGCCTTCATTTAGGGTTATACTTACCCTCTGCCTGCTTTTTCTATGTATCATATTTCATCAATTTTATGGCACACTTTCTCCAATATTAATACCTGTGGATTTGTTCTGTGATTTGTAATCAATCACATCTTACATTTGCTATTAACCAGTCAGCAGTTACAATATTGTCATTGCCTGCAAATGTGGAACTTCGATCCTAACTGTTCAATTGCTTGCTATGTGCTAACAGTGCTATGCAAATGGAAATTAATTGCTATTTAAAATATGCTCAAAAAGATTAACACTGTGATTTGATATTAAAACAAAAAATGTTTTGTACATAGAAAATAAAAAAAATAGAGCCGCATGGTAGGATACAAATTCACGTCTGAATTTGCCTTAAAGAGCCCTTTCAACAAGTATAAAATAAAGTCTGAAAGCAATAATAAAGCACTGTGTCAGGGATAAGTTGGTTGCATGTTGGTCCTTTAGTGAGATATGAAAGAATGCCATGTGCTACAGGCAGTGCTGACTAAGAAAGTTGGATGAAGAACTTCACAGCTGAACATGTGCAGCGTAGTTCTGCCAAGAGTAGGTGTTTGAGGTTATAGGGAAGGATTTCTTGAAACCCCTGAAATGGAAGTAAAACTTTGCATGTATGTGCATATGTGCTGTGAAAAGATGGGTGGGTCAGAGCTTTCTTAAGATTCTCAAAGTTAAGAACTGCTGACCTATAGCTGTACACTGACTACTCTCATGGACAACTTCCTTAAGCCTATTGTTTACAAGTTATTATCTTATTTAATTTTTAATTATATTATTTAGGATGGTATTTAGTGCTTGCCATTCATCTTTTCTGTTGGTAATCACCCTCACCTTATACAAGTATTTAGGAAACACCCTGCTTTATACTCCTATATATTGACAGTGTATACCCTGCAAAATATTAACACATTAATTGAATTAATATTTTCTTCTTGTAATGAAAGTTTAGTTGTTAAGGAGTGAAATTATTCTAGGCATTTTAACATATTAAAATAGTCAATCAATGGATATTTCAATTATTTTTCAAGCTAATATTCAAAGAATATTCATTTTCACATGTAACATGGAACTAATAATTTACTCAGTCTAGGTAACTTTAGCATAATACCTATGTGTGCTTAATTGTTTATAATCCATTTCAATGTGTCTGAATTGTATAAACAGAGAAAATCAGCTTTGGAATCTTGATCACTACTTAACTGCCCTCCTTTAAAGTTTTACAGGTAGATCTGGGAATGTTTCAAATAAATCCATGGTCATTCCTGGGTGAAAACCAGTCACAGCAAATGTTCTTGCAAACAGGGTTAAGGTTTATTATTTGTTTCTGCATTGGAGATATCACAACCAGTGAGATCAGAAAATTGAAGACTCCTTCCCTACATCATTTTCAATTAGGGAATGAAACACTTGCCATAGTTTACTGACTCTAAACTCTGAAAGAAAAAAGTTAGGTGATTTTTTTTCAAAATAGATATTAAAAAATTCCAATAATAGTAGAGCTTTTAAACAAGCAATGTTCAATTTGTCCCAAATGGCAGTACAAAAAGTTTAAATTCTCTGTATTGGACGGCAAAGTATATTTTTCCAAGAATTATTTACTTTATTCAGAATTGCTAGAAGTACCCTTGGTAAGATTGAGAGGAAAATATACCTGAAAAACATACTGAATGAGAGTGACAAGACATTTTTAATATTAAAAAGCATAAATTAAATAGCATACCTATATAGTTACTATTGATGAATATGGGTATATAAAATAAATTTTTCTGACAATACTCCTAGTCATATCAGTGAAATCATTTTAGCAAATACCTTAATTGTAAATCATCTGTTTTCATGGATGTTT
>NW_017733187.1:4968-7889 GCF_001890085.2 Hipposideros armiger | reverse complement strand
ACGTCAATTATCTACTCAGTAGTAAATATTATTTTATTATGGTGGCATTAAAATGAACTATTGTAGTAGTTTTAACAATTGAAGCAAGAAGATGAGTCTGCTTGATTTAAGAAAAATATTTTATAAAATAGATTTTTTTTAAGTAGAAAAAAGCCTCAGGAAATAGTGTTCAATATTTCAAGTCTTAGTCTTACAATCAGATTTTGGTAAGGTTTTTTAAATTACATTTGTAACCATTTCAAAATAAAGTAAAATGTACAAACCTTTGGCTTTGACTTTTTTTTTTAAAGTAGAGTTTTGGGGGGTTGCTTTTAAAGTATGACTTTAAATAATACTATATCAAATATCATTACTGAAGCTCTTGTGAGGCGTATTACTAAGAGTCAACTATAATTCATGGGCCCAGTTTGAAGATGTTAATAATCGTGTGTTACTCTCTCTCTCTCTTGTTGGTGTGCAGCCACATGACAATATCATCTCAGTCTCTTTTGCTGGCTCTTCCTTGTGGGGCATCAGACCTTGATCATCTCTGCACTCACTGCATTTTGTCATCTGGGCATTTAAATATTGGTTGTTATTCCAAACTACTTTTCTGATCTAGCCTACACCACTGTGTACACAACCTCAGACACCTGATTTCTATAAGACCCTAGATTTGCTTCTTCTTCCAGGGTCCCTTGTCCTAGTTAATAAACTGGAATCTTCAGACCCTGGAAAATCTGATGATCTCCTGTTCCCCTTCACCATGTTCCTCACATAATATGATTTACGGACCATATCTGCTAGAGACCAAATTTTATTAATTCAACTTAATAACATCTTTCCTAACAGATCCTTTCTCTCTCATCTTATTGTTCCTGTTTTATTTTCTGATTTCCCAGCTATTGAAATGACTTCCTAATTGTTCTCTGTATTTAGAGTCCCATAAATTCTATGTGTTCCTTGTAAACATTTTCTTTGATATTCCAGAGTTGATTTTTCTTTCATTTATTGATGTAGTGTACCTTGTACATACTTCTATCACAGTGCCTATGATGTATTACAGTAATTATTCATTTTGATATCCTGAATATAGCCTAAAAGCAGGAGTGAATCTAAGATTGCTTAATCAGTTCTAAGTAGGTAGTTTAGAATAATAGTCAATGAACTGTTGGGAGGGCAAGAGTCTGGGTTTTATATGGATTAGCTGGGTAGGAGGAGGAAAAGTTTCAAGTTCAGTGTTGATATTAAAGTCTTAGTTGAAAAGAAACATCCACCTTATAAAAATTAATCACTTAGTCATTAATAGAAATCTGGGTTTCTGTAATTTCTCTTTTAGACCACCATATTGAGGTTGAATATCTACAAGGTTGATTAGCATAACAGCTAAGCCCGAGGTTGCTACTATGAATTCTATCTGGCTTGAGGCTGTAAACTCAGTGAAAACTTTTTATTTCAATGAATACTCTCCTTATGGTTTAGTGACTATTCATTGGAAGTATTGTTTTTTTGACATGACCAGTTTTGGGTTTTTTGTTTGTTTGTTTTTGTTTTTTAATAAAGATATCTGTCTGATAATCTGTAATGTTTAGATAGAATTTTCTGAAAATTAAATAAATTTGCATAATTTATCCATACATGCAATAGACATCCATATTGACATATAAATATAGATAGGAGTGATAGCTAAAATATTTAACAACTCATATGCTATAGGCAGTTATTAATTAGAATAATACCATAGACCATAAGACAATGTCAGCCCTTAAAAGTGATCATGGCCTTATTTGAGCATTATAGTAAGTAACAATGCTAGATATAGATATGGGTTACCCAAAGGATGTTGCAAATTCAGATTTTCATGAACAGGTTTCTGTCAATACCATAAACTACNGTTTCTATAGGAAAGTCGGCTGATATTCTTATAGGTGTACCCTTATAAGTAACTTACTGCCTGTCCCTTGCTGCTTTTAGGATTCTGTCTTTGTCTTTAACCCTTGTCATTGTCACTATAATGTGTCTTGGTGTGGGCCTGTTTGGTATCATCTTGGTTTGAACTCTCTGCACTTCCTGAGCTTGTATATCAATTTCCTTTGCTAGGTTAGGGACGTTTTCACACATTATTACTTCAAATATGTTCTCGATTGCTTGCTCCCTCTCTTCTCCTTCTGGTATTCCCTATGATGCACATGTTGTTGTGCTTGATGTTGTCGCCCAGCTCTCTTAAACTATTTTCAATGTTTTTTATTCATTTTCTTGTTGTTGTTCTGCTTGGATGATCTCTGCTATCTTGTCTTCTGAGTCTTTGACTCGGTCCTCTGCTTCATCCAATCAGCTAGTAATTCCATCGAGTTTATTATTTAATTCAGTTGTTGTATTCTTTAGTTTTAGCTGGTTGTTTTTCATGATTTCTCATTATTTCTTTATGTTCTCATTAATTTCTTTGAACATCCTAATAATCAGTGTTCTGAACTATGTCTCCAATAGGTTGTTTACCTCTATTTCCTCTACTTCCTCTGATTCAGGAGGTTTCTTCTGTTCTTTTATTTGGGATATGTTTCTTTGTTTCCCCATTCTGGCTTACTCTTTGTGCTTGCTTCAATGTAGGTAGGTAGATACCCTAGGTCTCTCAGTCTTTTCTGGGTAGACTTATGTGGAATGTGTCCTTTATATGGACTTGATTTTTAAGAATGGTGTTTAAATTTGAGCAACATAAATCATATGCTTATATTTATTCTGTTATTTCTTTTAGAACTATTTTCACTGTAGAAGTCAAATTATCATTTTTACTTGATATTATTCATACCTGTGATATTTAGGATTAGCTTATTTGTTCTTCCAAAGAGGCACTTAGTCATTTATTAGTTGACATATGTTTTATGGACTCTGACACCAAACTGTATTTACACAGATTTGTACCTTTTTAAAATCTAAGATAAATA
>NW_017733187.1:0-2418 GCF_001890085.2 Hipposideros armiger | reverse complement strand
ATAAAAGTAGGCCAGCATGAATATAACTTGAAGGTTCAATTTTCCTTCTCTGATAATATTTAAACTTAAGTTCAATTAATATAGTTCAAATAATTTCTAAAAGAAATGATCTCATGGTGCAGCCAAAATGTTGAAGATTTGCCCCACAGATTTCAAATTAATGGTTTCTATTATAAATCATTCATTATACATGCCAATACATAGACAAATTTTGGATGCACAATTAGAAATTTAATTACATTGGAAATGCCAGTGCATATTTAAACAGATGATCAGGCATTACTGTCTGCACAGATAACAGAAACTCCCCCACACATGTGTTTCATCGAAGGCTGTCTATTGAAATGACAAAGACCAGTTGATAACAGGACATGAAACATTATAGAATTTTTTTTAAAGAGAATACTTCTTCGCAATAACTTCATACATGATGTGATTTCTGTTAAACTGTTTTTGAAAAAAAAGTGTCTGGAAAAAATTTCAACATGATGATTGTTTACACTGTTTACATTAAATCTTTAAAAAGCATCATGTTTGTTTACCCTCATATTTGTTCAAATGTTCTGTAGGTATTTTTTTAATCTACCAGAAAAAAAAAGTGTCTTCTAAGAAATATAATTCAGTAAATCAACTACTGAGTCCTGAAAATAAAAGATGCAAATACAAATTTAAATAAATTTACAATTACTTAATATTTATAAATAAGGAAATTGATATGCTTATAAGAATAAAACATTCTTCATTTTTATATAACTGATGTGTTTGTTTTGTATGATTTAAGAATTTTCAGGTTTCTATTTAAATTATATGAAGGATGGAAATATATAATTGAAAGTGATAATGCATTGAGTATATATTGTCAAAACCAAATTTCTTCATCATTTATGAGTAAAATGCCAACATTGAAGTATATTTTATCAAAAAATAAAGTTTCAGCAATGTCTATGTGCTATATAGTAAAAATCTTATTTAGCAGTAAAACAACTATTTTGTTAAGGGACATTAGTGAGAAAAGGAATTTGTTCAAATATCTTTAAGCCATGGCCATGACTTTTGTATTTGGTTACCTTAAAGTTAGACAGTCCAAAAGTGTGATGGAGGAAGGCAACACTTTTGCAGTCATATTCCCATATTCATTCTATCCATACAATATTATAACAATTGAAGTCTATCATGGACTGGGCACAATTCTAGGCACGGAGGACAGTGAATGAAATGGGCTAAGTTCTCATCGTTCTGGAGTAACATTCTCATAGGAGAGACAGACATTAAAAAACAAACAATGTAATACCATTTAATGATTAATGCTCAAAAGAAAAACAACGCTAGCTTGGGAGAAAAGAGAGAAATAGAAGTTACCTTTTTAAATTTTATTAAATTTATTGGGGTGACATTGGTTAATAAAATTATATAGGATCAAGTGTACATTTCTATAATACATCATCTGTATGTTGCATTGTGTGTTCACCTCCCAAAGCCAAGTCTCCTTCTGTTGTCATATATTTGACACCCTTTTACCTTTTCAAAAAGGATGGATAGAGAATGCCTCATAGATGCAATTTGGTAACATTTAAGACTAATTATGTAGACCATCTATGACATGGCAAGGACTTTGGGTTTCATTAATTTTTAATTTATTAAAATGGCCTTTTGAATTCATTGGGAGGTTTTTAGGAAGAGACTGATATGATTATTCCTTTTTACCAAAGACACTCTAGATTGACTGTTTAATCCCATGAAGGTGATGGATTAATTTTGATATCAAAGGCATTTTTCTTGCTTAGTAAGTTTATCTGTAAGTGCCATGTTTACAGTAATAAGTATGAAACTATTATAATATAAAATTAGATTTTTTAAAGAGGAAATTTTTGTAATTGTGGTTGATCATCAGAACAAAGTTTAGGACTCATTACATGGATATACTTAGCAAACAATTAATATAACAGTAACAATAAATAACATTCTCTTTTTTTCTTGGAAGATTGAGCCCAGTTACAACAGAAATATCTCCATGCATGCAGTATGTATGTTCTGAGAATCTTAGCAAATCTTAGCAGCTCCAAGAGCACTAGCCAACTATGTGGTTCTAAAGCTCTTTTAGCCACAAAGATGGAGAGGGAAAAAAAAAATTGTTCAATTCATTCAAGTTACAAAAAAGTGATGTAACAAACCTAAACATAACTGTGCATAAATGTGGTACCTTGACTCTCTTTTTTGAAACACTTACGTTTCTTAGAGCACTATTAGGTTAGCAAAAAAATTAAGAGGAATTATGGAGATTTCCCATAAACCCTTTTTCTCCCCAATTTATAGCTTCCTCTATTATTAACATCAGTCACCAAAAATGTATTCTTGGTACATTTTTACCAAAAATAAACCTACATTGACACATAATTATTGCCCAAAGGCAGTAAGTTA
>NW_017733186.1:116910-117907 GCF_001890085.2 Hipposideros armiger | reverse complement strand
TTGCTCATGGTCGGTCATCACCAAAAGAGTTACAAGCATTGTCACTGGTTTTCAGAATTGAACTATCAATTCAGAGCAAAAAGTTCAATGTGATTTCCTTTTCCTTGCATATGACGTCAGAACCCCCAAGCATGCAGCCTATTATACCCAGGGTGGGGAGAGAAAAAGGGTCTCTAATTACTGAGGCATTAGAAACCCCCTTCAAGTGACTCCCCATACAAAGTGAAGCTAGAGGAGGGTTTCTGAGCCTCTGTTTCTCGAGGGGCGCTTTGGCCCTTGAAGGTAACTCTTTCACTCCTATTTCCCTTTAAAGAAGCAGGTGAAAGGCCATTTGGCACCAGCGGGTTCCTTTTACTCCAGCTGGCTGCGAAGAGCGCGGTTGCCAGGCAACCAAGTCTCCGGCTCTCTTTGTGCCTACATCAGGCTAGGAAATTTGGAGGTTTTTAAAGCTGTTGTCTATTGCAGACAGCTTACACTGAAATGCCTTTAGGTTTTTGGTACTATTTTTTAAATTCCTTACAGTACAACTACCTTATCTTTCCTAATTTCCTCTCTTCTGAGGAAGAGACTATTTGGAGAGGATATAACTATATTTCCACAGGAAAATATCAAGACCTTGACTTCAAAATCAGAAGCAATTTACATTTTAAAACAAGAGCAAATGAGCATCACAGCTGCATTTCATACGTTCCTTCCTGTCAGCCTAATTTCTTTCATTTTCTTTCTTTTCCCCTTCTTTCACTTTTTAAAATTTTTATTTGCTTCCCTCTCTTTTAAAACATGTATTCCACTCCACTTTGTTGTATGTGTCTTTCATCTCTTTCTTTCTTTCTTCTCTCCAGTGACATGAACTGTGCTATTTACACATTCATCTTTAATCAACTGCTCATCCAATGAATTTGAAGTGAATCAAGCTTTTCTTCACAACCTCACTGGTTTATATTTTATTCTTATTTCTGAACTCCTTTTATTTTTGTTTTAACCTGTGGCAAGGGAG
>NW_017733186.1:115177-116220 GCF_001890085.2 Hipposideros armiger | reverse complement strand
AATCCATTGTTTCACGTACATTCATTTGTTAAAACTGTTAAAATAAACAAGGGGCTCAATTGTTAGTGTGCTTACTGTTTTGATTTTGAGTAAGTATGCAACCAATCACATGTATTTCTGGAAATTGTAAGTAAAAACCACTCTCCCTTTATGATTCAGTCTTTGAGTGTCCATATTTGCTAGGGGAAAACATAGCACAAGGGTTATATCCTTTTCCATATGATACAATCAGGGTACTGTACTTTAGTAGGCCAGAAAACAGGAGGTATGGATTTGAATCTGAATTTGATTTGTAGCTAGCTTTTGAAATTTGGACAGCTCCCTTAATCTTGGTCTCAATTTCACCCTTTGTAAACTTGTGAGGTTGGAGTAGACACTCTCTGAGATACCTTCTGATGTTAAAATTACACTATAAAATTTGAAAATCACTAAACCTTTCAGTGAGTCTTATTTAGGAAAGGGATGATATGACTTTCTTAGCTGGTAAAATGTTTAAGTGAAAAAAAGTATGTAAACATACTTGTATTTATAATTGAGCTATTTCTCACGTAGACATGCAAGCTCAAAACTCATATCTGTTTCTGACTCTATAGCCAGTGGTAAAAAGCACAGTTTTCAGAGACTGGGCGTGCTCCTTAATGTCTTTGTGCTTAGTTTACTCATCTGTCAATAAGAAATAATAACAGTGCCATAGATAGGGAAATTGTGAGGATTAAGTGAGATGATTCACTTAAGCCCTTAGCAAATGACTCCCATGTTCTTGATTGATACATGTGAGCTTTTACTATCACTGTGCTGTCACTAGCTATCCCAGGCTACTATCATTTCATACTTTATTGGTGTAATAATAGCCTCTTAGTTTTAAAGTACCTTCTTTTAAAATCTCTTCTATCCATTTCTCCCAGCTTAAACTACCCCAGATACAATTCTCATAATTTCTCTCTCCTGCTAAAAACTACAGCAATGGATTTCAATAAACCACATACACAGTAGAATTGAGTATAAATTAGCCTTGCGTTTATGGTGCTCATTAATATATTGGC
>NW_017733186.1:103773-108894 GCF_001890085.2 Hipposideros armiger | reverse complement strand
ATTCTGTGTCTTCTGTGAGGTTTCCCTAATCA
This sequence comes from Hipposideros armiger, assembly GCF_001890085.2. NCBI lineage: Eukaryota > Metazoa > Chordata > Mammalia > Chiroptera > Hipposideridae > Hipposideros > Hipposideros armiger. The sequence goes on along the minus strand of NW_017733186.1, from coordinate 108,862 downwards.
TTCTTGTAGGACGTTATCTCCCTTATCCGAATTCCTATAGTTTTGTGTTTTACTCATTTGGTACTCACAGATATTGCTGTAGCTATTTTGGAACATAGCATCTCTGTGCTATGTAGTGACTATGGGGCAGCTGCTGTAGACTTAATACTGTTTAGCAATTAATTCTCCTCTCCCTACCACAGGGGTAGAGTGTATTTCCCCATTCCATTGATTTTAGACTTGTCTGTGTGCTTACTTTTCCAGTGAAATGTGGGCAGAAGAGACAGTGTGACCATTCTTTAATGAGGCTTAAGAACCATCAGAAATTTCTATTGTCTCTTGCACTGTTGCCATTTGCCATAAAACCATGTCCCATTTAGTCGCTATTTCTTAAGTCTTGGTGCCAGAATAAGCACTATGTGGAGTAGATATGAACCCAAACATGACCCTGGAATTATGCTTAGCCAAACCCAGGTGAGTTCAGTTGGGCCAAGTTGTAGTGGACATAAAATCATGAAGAAGAAACAAGATTTTTTTCTGTTTTAAGACTTTAAGTTCAGTTGTTTGTTACTGCAGCAAAACTGAGTAATACAGCACTAAATAAGATATTGTGTCTAGTGGAAGAGAGGTTACGTCTTCTGGGGTGGCTACTTCTTATATACAGATCAATTTAACTTAGCTTCCAGTCATTATTTAGTATATATATGTTTAGTATATATAAGTTAGTATATGCCACACCAACTTCTGTTAGAGAACAGATGTAGCTTTGGAAAACTATATCCCAGAAAAATCAGATGTCATATTCAACAGTGACCTCTATAGACACAAGCTTACTCTGTGTCAATAGAATTTCTATTAAGTTACAGAATCAGAAGCTATTTAGGTTGGTGTAGTCCTTGTGATGACTCAGCCCAACAACTTCATTTTGCAAACAAAGCAACTGGAGTCCACAGAGGCAGAGTTCTTTCCTAAGGCTCCTGTTGAAGTTTGGGGAAGATTAGGGATGGATGTTAGGGATCCTGATTTCTAGATCATAATGCCTATAATATTGAAAAAAAAAGTTTTCTCTTTATAATTGTCTTTGGATGAATTTTAAAGAAATAGTTGTTTATAAATATCATAAATTCTTGTGGTGATTCAGCTTAGAGACAAGAGGTAAATTTTGGAGGTTGGAANCTGAAAATGGGAATGAGTGGGACCTAACATATTGTAGTGTACATGGCAGCAACCTCAAAGAAACGTGAAATTGTTTTAGCTCCATTGATCCAGTCATTTTTCCTTTTAGGAAATCTAATGTCCTTGTGTTTAAAGAAGAGGTCTGACTCTGGCGTTGCATTATCTTCTCGGGTACTGAGCTTTATGATTATCTGGACCTTTATTTCCTGCAACTTCATTACTATTAATTCTGCTATTGATTACTCTTCGTTAGTCAAATTAGGACAGAGACATTTATTCCTTTCATTTTTGGAATAATAATTTCAATATGTAAGCCATGCATCAGGATCACCTGGCGTGCATGTTAAAAACTTAGATTTCTGGCCTTTACACTAGACCCACTTAATCAGAATCTCTGTTGGGGGTAGATTCCCACAAATCTGTATTTTTAATAAGTTCCACAGGAGAGCCTGACTCACATAACTATCTTAGCAGATGATAGTCTCAATAAGGCAGAGTTTATTAGATATTTCTCCTTTATTTACTAACCCATACTATGTTCTTGCTGTTGATTCTTATTTGAGGAGCAATAATGTTGCTGCTGGTGGGCTTTGAGGTTGGGGCTGATAGGCAAGAAAGCAACAATTTCATCTTGAAATTGGTATGTTTCTTAAATTTCTCTCTTACACACAACCCCCTTTAGATACACACCATACCTCTATCCACTGTTAACACTAAACCTAATGCATTTGGAAAAATAAAACCAAAGGACAGATCAAAGTGGAAAAGGATTATAGGATTGAGAGATTCAATGGAACAACTCCAAACAGTAGTGATAATTACAAGTAAGAGGTGTTTTGGAGATTGGGTAGGTGTAGACAATGGGTAGGTGAGTAGGAGTTTCAATTCATAAAGACATGAAAATGTGTTGATGGTGACTACACACGTACTACTTTTTTTAGTTGATATCTGGTAGGTGCCCATATCTGTGAAACCTACTGCCACAGTTACTCTTTGCTTTTTTTGGTATTTCTGTGATCAGTTAATAATCAATGGCTTCTCTTGCCATGGAACTGTTGTGTTGTTAGATCTCCCACACTGAAACATTTCGGTTTACAAACAAGAAGAAATCTTATTTTTGGTATCCTGGCACCTAAAGGCAAGTAAAGCGTAATTATTTTCTTCAGTATATTCTGACAGTTTTCAAGGAACAAAGGCACAGTGCTGATCTAAAATGTCCCCTCAGTGACATAGAAGACAGGCTTCTGTGTATTGGAGTTATGAATCATGTAACAAATGAGCACACTCATGGATGAAAAAATACATCACTTGGTAAAAAAAAATACATCACATGGTGATATCCTAATCCATAAGCAACGAAAACCTTTTCAGAAGAATCTTTTTGAGATACATCTTAGATATATTTCCTTCATATTTGCAAATCATGCTTTTATTATATCTTTATGAATGATTTCAATTTAACCTAATACGGCTCCCTCTCCCTGCCCTGCTCTCTTTCTCTCCTTTACCACCCCAACACTCTTCTCTCTGTTTCTGCGTATGTAGGCTCATTGGCATATTTGTTCCTTCATGTTAAGAATCATAAGAATGGAAAACTCAACATCGCATAATCTGAATAAGGTTTAGAATATGGAACATACTTTTCTTTCATGAAGAATAGACGACTGACTGTTAAAGATCATGTAAGTTATCCTTCACTTGATGGAAATTTATGAACTCAGTTTCAATATGGACCATGTAAGTTTCACCTCCCCAAAGTGAATCATCAGTATCTTGTCCCTTTTACCTCTAGTCCTAGTGCCCAGGTGCACAAACCGTCTATGTTCAGGCTGTGCAGCAAGGCAACAGTAAATATGACCTTTCTGTTGTTTCTACAACGGACTGTGCATACTTTCCAATGAGAGCATTTTCTTTTAGGCTGGGGCCAAAATAGGCACCATTAATGCAATTTATTTACTTAATAAATTCTGTCCAATATTAGATGTTGTTTTTAAAAATGAATTTATGGCCCCTGTCTTCTAAAATCCACCATGTAGATGCCCTATTCAGTTTGAACTCTGGCTAATGATACTAGTATGCTGCCCCTGAGCTGTGACTCTTAGATGTGGTCATGCTTTAGGAATCATGTCAGTCTCTGGAGTAACTAACCCTTGCCCTTGACTTTGTGTCCATCTTCAGATTCTAGGACTTAGCCCAACTGGATGTTCTTTTAGTACCCGGGCCCCAGTCTTCTCTGATCTGAATTCCGGGGCCATGAATGAAACCATGGCCATGATGCTTTTGATACATCTGACTTTGTACACACTATGTAGTCCTTTCTTTTTTTAATTAATTTAATTTTACAACAATGGTTGTAAAATTATATAGGTTTCAAGTGTACAATTTTATAATACATCATCTATATATTGCATTTTGTGCTCACTGCCCAGAGTCAGTTCTCCTTCCATCAGCATATGTTTGACCACCTTTAGCCTTTTCTTACCACCCTCCTTCCCCCTCACCTTCTAGTAACCCTAAAATTTTTGTCTGTGTCTATGAGTTTTTCTTGTTTGTCTTATTCCTTTGTTGCTTTAGTTTTTTTTTTTTTATTAGTTTCAGGTGTACAAAACAATGTAATAGTTAGACATTTACACCCTTCACAAAGTGATACACCCCCCCACCCAATCTACTACCCCTCTGACATCGTATATATTGGGCTGTCGGAAAAGACATGATGCATTTTTGCAATGAAAAACATAGAAAAAATACGTCATGATTTTTCTGACAGCCCAATAGTTGTTACAATTCGATTGACTCTATTCCCTATGCTGTACTCCACATCCTGTGACTATATATTTATAAATACATATATATTAAATTATAGTTGACATTCAATATTATTCAGCTGCTGCTTCAGGTGTACAGCACAGTGGTCAGGGATCTACACTCTCCATGAAGTGGTCTCCTTAACAAGACAAGTGTGCATCAGATACCCTACAAAATCTTTACAACATTATTGTTCAGTTTTATATCCCACATATGAGTGAAGTCATATGGTTCTCAACTTTTTCTATCTGACTTATTTCTCTTAGCATAATAATCTCAAGATCTGTCCATGTTGNTCATGATTACTTATTCAGTGATTCTTCTCTTTCACTGATGAAAGAGAAATTAATGTACTTAATTTACCACTTAATCATAAAATTTAATCATACAAACACCCCAGAACAATGAAACAGGCAGAGAATTTAAAAGTGCGGTACTACAGGAATTCTAATATGGAAACTCAAGGGAGGTTGTTTCCATATTAACTCACTCTTGGAAGTTCCTTTTTTTCTTCTTCTTTGGGTTATCCTTATATTATCTATACAGATATCATTTTTGACTGCTTGTGTGTAAGATATTGAAGCAATTGAATCTGCTCTAGCAAACAGTATAAATTTACATTGGGTAAGTGCTGATTATATTTTAATTGAATAGAAAAATATGGTTTAAATTTGTACCTAAATTTTTCATGTGTTTTAGTCTTTTAACCCAATTAAATATTAGATCCTTGGGGACAGAGGCCAAATCTGAAACCCCCTTTGGATTTCTCTTACTAGCAAACATAATGCTTGTCACAGTGGAGATTTTCAACACATGAAAAATATTCATTTAGTTGGGACCTACCTGCTGAAATGGCCTAGTTCACTTCCGATTTATTTCATAATAAATGACACTTTAACTTCATTCCATTTTTCCTGGTCTATTGGTTCTAAGTTACTGTCATACTTACAGTTTTTTCTTGGTCTATTGCCTTTAATTTACTGTCATACTTACTGGAATTCTCAATAACTAAGGCAACTAAAGTTACACCTTTGGAGAAGATTTACTCAGTTACATCTTGGGGGTCGGTACACAGGGTGGGATAGGACTTACTCTCTATCCCACCTTCATACTGTTTTCACCTTTTGAC
>NW_017733186.1:93322-94497 GCF_001890085.2 Hipposideros armiger | reverse complement strand
ATATTTATAAACAGATCACATAATGAACATAATATTAAAATACAGCACTAATGATAACAATGAAATATAAATTGATACAAAATAATTACATTAAATTTATTTCATTTAAGAAGGAAAGGGTGTACAGTGACTCATGAAATGGAGATCTATTTAAATAGAATTAATAGAATTACTAATAAGTGATTTCAAAATCATTTGAATGACTAATGCTTAAGATATGGGAAATTAAAAATGCAAGTGCTTCAGGGCCGGCCGAGTGGCACGGTGGTTAAGAACTGGCTTGGGACGCTGGAGGGCCCCGGTTCGGATCCCACATATGAGGGCCAGTGACACTGCCCTCCACAGCTAAGATGCTGAACGGCAGCTCAGCCTGGAGCTGGGCTGCCCTGAGTTGCCGGCGACGGCGTAGGCTGCGGCCCCTGTGGCAGTGGGTTGCCATGGGCTGCCATGTGTAGCCAGCAGCCAGCGTTAGCGGCCAGCAGCCGCAGTGAGCGGCCGTCCAGAGGCCGGCGACTGGTCTGCCTCACCAGGGAGGAGCGCAATGATGGTGCCAACTTGAGCCAGTGGAGCGGTGTCCTCCACAGCTAGCCTGAAGAACAAAATGACAGCAACTTGTCTGTTCCCCTTCCCCCGGTTCCCCAGCGCTGTTCCCATCCCTCCAATTCCCCAATAAAAATCTTAAAAAAAAAATGCAAGTGCTTCTAATTTACTATCTTGATATTTAGAAGAAATCTCTATTCAATTATGGTGGCTTCATTGCCTAACCCTTAAATGGTGCCTTACTGAGTCATGTAAAACAAAGTTTTAAGGAGAATAATATAGGTCTCAGATACATATTTTTACAATGTTTTTGGTACTCCAAGGTTAAAAACATAAGAGGAAAGGGAACACCTACATATACCTCAATACCTTCCTTCATAGTTCTGATGTGGGGATTACCAGCTCCCTAAATAATCTCTATTCTGCTTTCTTTGCTGTTTGACTTTCTATATTCTCCAAGAGATTACCATGGACTGTTTAAGAATGGTGTGAGGCCCTCTGGTATCCAAAATTATGGTAACATATAGCAAAATTTCAACCAACCAGAATGCATTATTATTAAGTAAAAGTTATGCACGTATACCTCTCATTGTAAAAGGGCCATGTCTTGCTGGAATTTCTGACAAGGCCACTAA
>NW_017733186.1:88840-89652 GCF_001890085.2 Hipposideros armiger | reverse complement strand
CTGGCCCATGTGGGAATCAAACCGGCGACTCAGTTGCTCAGAACTTGTGCTCTTAAACAAGTGAGCCACTTGGCCAGCCCAGTAATACAATTTTTGAAGGCTTATGTATACTTCACCAAATTTTGTTGTTTCTGCTTTCTAAATACTTCTGAAATTTCTCCAACACTTTCTACTCTCACTACCTATTCAAGCGGTCTTCTCTTTTGCTATTTTAATGCAACATTTTCAATTCTCATCTCGTTTGACCTCTTAGAAGTCTGCTGTTTGGCATATTTATCATTTTTTTAAAAATTTCAATAACTACTTTCATTTCCAGAATCTCCATTTGGTTCCTTTTCAAATACATCTGAATTTTTTTCCTCATAAAAATCTTTATTCTTCATAGATTCTCTTGCTTCCTTGATCTCTCTGAATATTTTAAAATGGCATATTTTAAAACCTCTTTCCAATCACTTTGATCTCTATTTCTTCAGTATGAATGATCCCATTATGGCTTTTCCTAATCTTGTCTCCAGTGGGAGATTTTTCTCTAAAAGGGCTAGGCATTCCTTGGATTTCGCAAGTCTCTATGCTACAGTTTCAATGTTACTAGGATCCTACCATGTCAGTAGTTGGGACTACGTTTGTTTTTTTTGTTTTTCATATTTTCCACTAGCAAGAATTTATTAGGTTAAACATATCCAAGGCAACATTTTTTTAAAGACTTTTATGAAAAATATAACTAGTATACAAAAATATATTAGTTTCAGGGTTACACCATAATTATTCAATATTTATATACCTAAAGAAGTGATCACCAGGGCTGACTGAGT
>NW_017733186.1:83869-85350 GCF_001890085.2 Hipposideros armiger | reverse complement strand
CCTTATGATATGAATGTTGTAATGCTTGATGTTGTCCAAGAGGTGTCTTAAACTATCCTTATTTTTAAAAATTCTTTTTCTTTTTGTTGTTCCAATCCAGTGTTTTCTTCTACCTTATCTTTGATGTCACTAATTCAATCCTCTCCTTCATCTAGTCTGCTAGTGATTCCTTATAGTGCATTCTTCATTTCAGTTATTGTATTCTTCACTTCTGAATGATTCTTTTTTATTATTTCTATATTCTTTTTATGCTTGCTATCTCTCAGCAAAAAGCCTGGAAACCCAAAGGCCAGCTACCACCTGCTGACTCTGTTATGGTTCAGCCACTGATAAAGCCTTATGCAATGTGGGAGTTGGGTGATGTAGGGTCTCAGGGAGTCACTAGAGTGGGAAGAGTTGTGGTCACAGGTTAATGTAGACTCTGGTTTGGTGCCAGTGCTGAGCTAGAGCTACCTAGGAAAAGTCATAGCACACCATGGCTAGTTGTTGCCCACCTGGAGTCTGTGGACCCTGATCATTTTCCAGGAAGAGTGCAATGTGGTTGAGGCTGGCTGCTCATGAGAAAGTGACTCTGGCATTGGGGGAGTTGAGTGGGCCGGGGTCCCATTGGACCTCACCAGGCCAATCAGATTCAGACTTGGCCATGGTAGGAGTAGGGCTCAACACAGGAAATGGTGCCTACCTGCTGGCTGCACAGGAGAAAAAACCCACACAAGGAAAATGGCGACTGTCCTCCAGCCCTTGTCACAAAGCCACACTCCTCAGTCTCTCCCCCCATCCCCCCTATGCCTCCAATGACCCCCAAGTCTCTGTCCCTCAGCAGGAGCCCTGGGTGAGTGCCTGGGAGAGACTGTGTGAGTGGGCTGTTTAAGAGGACACCTGGATTTCTTGTAGTCTTCTGTCTTACCTGGATGGTCAGAATCCCCACTGTTTTTCACAGCCAGGTGTTGTGGGGGCGTCTCTTCCTGGCACCAGTATTCCAGGCTGAAGATCCTTGTGTGGGGCTGGGGTCCCTCCCTCCTCTGAGTGAGACTTCTGTGGCCAAGATAACTCTCCCAGTCTCAATGCCCATGAAGGATTGGGGCCAGCTTGTTTTGTGTCTCCATCCCTCCTACCAGTCTTGATATGGCTTCTTTTTTATAAAACTTTTGTTCATCTAGACTTCAGATGGTTCTCCAAGTTGATTGTTCTACAATTTAGTTATGAGTTTAATGTGTTCATGGAAAGAAACAGAAACAGACACAGTGTTTATCTACTCTGTCATCTTGGATCTTATGTTTTATACTAGTTTCTGGGATTATGTTATATACTAGTTTCTTGTTTAACATTTCTGCACTTTGTGGATATTGTGAATTTGTGCCTCATTCCAATGAAACTTATAGGGTTGGGTTTTGTTTTGTTGAGGATGATGCCTCCTACCTATGCCCAGGCAGGGTATCTGTCTTCAAATTAGTTTGAAGTTTTGTAGTCTTCCCAAGGAT
>NW_017733186.1:79588-81939 GCF_001890085.2 Hipposideros armiger | reverse complement strand
TACATTTATATCTGTCATATATTTTGAATTATTTTTTGTGAAAAGTGAAAGGTCTAAGTTCACTGTTTGCATATGAACATCCACAGATTCCAGCACTATTTATTTAAAAGACTATCTTTTCTCTATTAAATTGCCTTTGCACCTTTGTTGTATTTCATTTTACTATACTGGTGGATCTATTTCTTGGCTTTCTATTCTTTTATTTTATCTAAATGTTTATTCTTTAGTTCATACTATAATATCTTGATTACTGTAGTTTTGTAGTAAATCTTAAAATAGAGAAATATGAGTTCTACAATTTTTTTCTACTTTTTTAGTATGTGTTAGCTATTTTAGGTCTTTGCCTTTCTATATAAACTTTAGAATCAGTTTGCCTATATCTACAAAATACCTTGCTGGGATTTTGATTGAGATTACATTTAGTCTATAGATCAGGTTGGGAATAATTGACACTTTAACAGCATTGAACCTTCCAATTCATTTACACAGAATATCTCTCCACTTAGTCCCTATGCAAGGAAGGAAAAATTCTTGTCTAGCTCTAAGCTTTTTTTTCTTTTCCTTATTTTTTTTTTCTAGAAAGCCAACTTCCAGGTCTCTTTTTAGGCTCAGGCTTAAGGCCTCAAGTATAATTTATATGCTATGTTAAAATCCACATCTCTAAGGTATATATCATGTCTTACGCGCTTCCTAAACCATGGTTTTCTTCTACTAGTACCCACTGATATATCTCTGAATGTTTCAGCAGACTAGATTTATTTTATTTGATTTAAGGTACTTTAAAGACTTATCCTGTGGGATTTTAAAATGCTGATCCTTTTCCCTTGAATCTCTGCCTTCTTCTATACACTCATCTTTAAATCTGAGTTTAGACATGATAATCTCAGTGAGGCACCTTCTGACTCCCTAAGTTGAGGTTCCTCAGCTGTGTGCTTCATGGTCCGTGTATATTCTAATGCTTATAAACCAGGAAGTAGAACCCAAACTAACTTGAAAAAGAATATTTATTGAATAAACATCTTAAATGGCACATTCCTTTTTTAAATCCTTTTTTATTCATTCCATCCCCTGTCAATACCAACGTCAGCTTTTAAAATATGCTTCTCATCTCAAAACCATGAGACAGCTCTTTTAAGTCCCAGAAAGTATTAGTTCTGTAACCAACACCTTCTACTCTTAGTTCTTCAATATGCAAATGAATTTATTTACCATTCCTTAAGCTCTCACTATTTCCTCTTCTGCCCATTCTCTGAATCAAAGAGCTAAAAAACATGTCTTGTCATATTCAACATCCGTATGGAGTTGGAGAGGACAAGAATTTGCCTAGGCACACCCACACTGCTTTTCAAGTATTGGATCTGTCTGCTTTCTCCATTGCCATATTTCCAGTACCCAGAAAAGTATCTCCAGCAAAGCAAGCACTCAATATTTGTTCAATAAATGAATTAATGACCTTTTCTTTACACCTAACATTAAATGTTGGCATTTTCTCAAATATGCATTTCTTGGATAAGACTTTTTAAAATGCCTCTTGGTCTTTTATTCATTTAAACATACAGTACATCTTTCTATAAGCAATTAACAAAAATTAGCTCATATTTTGTAAGTTAGTTTTTCTCCTCCATCATTATTAAGGCATTTTATTATGTCAATGAAAATAAATCTACACAATTATCTTAATGACTACAAGTATAACAGTTCTCTATTCCACTTTACCAATTTCTTAAGTTTTGAAAGGTGGGTTGTTTGTAATTTTTTAGTATTATAAACTGTGCCATTTTGAATAACATTTTATATGCATCTTTGCACTTGTTTGAGAATTTCCTGAGGATAAATTTCTAGATTTAAAATGCCATGCTGCAGATTGTGCACAATTTAAATTGTAATACATTCTCCAGGCTGTCCTCCAAAAAATTTATATAAATTTGTCCTTTGACTAACCGTATCTGAATTTTCTTTCCCTTACATTTGGTAACTGAAGGTATTTCTTAATTTTTCATCTTTGCCAAACTGATAGGTGAAGGAAAGCTATCTTATTTTTTATTTTACTTGCATTTTTTATTTTTTACATGTCAGGGAAGTTAAATGCTTTTTCATGCACTTAGCAAGTATTTGTAATTTTTTTCTTTTCTCAAAGAACGTTAGTTTCTATTTGGTGTTCATCACTTTGTCACTAATTTTTAAAGAACATTAAAAATTATGCTTACTAACTTTTTCTGTTTTATATATACTTAACGTTGTAAAATTTTTCTCAATTCTTTTTTATTAGTTTCAGGTGTACAAAACAATGCAATAGTTATCCTTTTCACCCCTCACAAATTGACAACCCTTCTCCCCATCCACTGTCCCCT
>NW_017733186.1:73048-75983 GCF_001890085.2 Hipposideros armiger | reverse complement strand
TGAGCCATCCTGCCACCTGTTGGCAACTCAGCAGCAGCTCAGCTCGGGCCAGAAATTGAACCAGCGACCCTGTTGCTCAGAGCTCACACTCTTGAGCGAGCTCTTAACAAACTGAGCCACTCGGCCGGCTATACCACATCTTCTTTATCCAATCATCTATCAAAGAACACTTTGGTGGTTTCCATGTGTTAGCCATCGCGAATAATGCTGCAATGAACATAAGGGTGCATATCTTTATGGATAAGATAAATGTTTTCAGAGAAGAGATTGCTGGGTTGTATAGTAATTTGATTCTTAATTTTTTGAGGAACCTCCATGCTGTTATCCATAGTGGCTGTACCAATTTACATTCCCACCAGCAGTGTATGAGGGTCCCTTTTTCTCCACAACCTCTTCAAAAGTTGCTATTACTTGTCTTGTTGATAATCGCCATTCTGACAGGTGTTAGGTGATAGCTCATAGTGGCTTTGATTTGCATTTCCCCAATAGCTAGTGAAGTTGAGCCTCTTTTAATATATCTGCGGGACATTTTTATATCTTCTTGGGAGAAGTGTCTGTTCAGGTTCTCTGCCCATTTTTTAATTGGATTTTTTGGGGTTTTTTTGTCTTTGAGTTATATGGGTTCTTCATATATTTTGGATATTAGCCTCTTATTGAAGGTATTGGTTGCAAATATATTCTCCCATTCAGTTGGTAGCCTCTTTGTTTCACTGATGATTGCTTTTGCTATACAGAAGTTTCTTAGTTTGATACAGTCCCATTTATTTATTTTAGCTTTTACTTCCCCTGCCTTTGAGGTAAATTCATAAAATCTTCTCTGAACCCAAGGTCTTTAAGTTTAGTAACTATGCTTTCCTCTATGCAGTTTATTGTTTCTAGTCTTATGTTTAGGTCTTTGATCCATTTTGAGTTAATTTTGGTAAATGGTGACCGCAGTCTATAGTTTCATTCTTGTGCATGTGGCTTTCCAATTTTCCCAGCACCATTTATTGAGAGGCTTTCTTTTCTCTATTATGTTTTTGGCTCATTTGTTAAAAGCTATATATATTCAAAAAAGCATGGTATTGGCAGAAAAGCAGACACACAGACCAATAGAAGAGAACTGAGAAACCAGAAATAAACCCATAGTCTTTGTGTCTGCTTTTTGATTATTGTCATTTTGTAGTATAAATTGAAGTCAGGAAGTGTGATACTTTCAGCTTTGTACCTTTTTTCTTAGGATTGCTTTGGCTATTCTAGGTCTTTTGTGATTCCATACAAAGCTGATGCTTTTTCATACTACTTTTTAAAAAAAATATCATTAGGATTTTGATGGAGATTGCATTAAATCTGTATATTGCTTTGGGTAATATGGCCATCTTAACTATGTTTATTCTTCCAATCCATGAACACAGAATATGTTTCCATTTCTTTGTGTCTTCTTCAATTTCTTCTAATAAGGTCTTATAGTTTTCAGTGTATAGGCCCTTAACATCCTTTGTTAAGTTTATTCCTAGGTATTTATTTCTTTTTCTTGCAATTGCAAAAGGAACTGTTTTTTGTTGTTGTTTTTTTAATTTCTTTCTCTGAAATTTCATTGTTAAATATAGGAATGCAATGGATTTTTGTACATTGATTTTGTATCCTGGAACTTTACTGTGTTTATTTATTGTTTCTTATAGNTACACTTTTTTGTGTCTTAGATGTTTAGATTTTCCTTGGATTCATGGCATATGTATAATTTAAATATTATAGTTCACTTATACTAACCTAAGACACTTTCTATTTTCTTGCTACTTACCACCTTCAACTGTACTTAGATCTTATGCTTAAGTCATTCAGGATTTATTTTACTCATACTGTTCTCCCTCTCTGAAATGCAAACTATAATGCTCAAATATTAGTTTCTTTTGTAAATACTGAATTTCTAAAGCATAATTTATGATTTTATCTCTAGTGATTTCACTACATTCCACTCATACCTTTAGAACGAACTCGCCCACTGGATTTCAATCATTTGTATACATGTTTCTTTCCTCACTAAACTGAATGCAGACAGCATAAGTAGCACAGATAATCACACACAGCAGTAAATATGAGAATTTTATCTTTATTCTATGACCTATTAAGTTCCATATGATTTTTATAATTCTACCAAAGAGAGTCAGTCCTTAGAGACAAGATATATTTCATTCCCTGCTCAGAATAGGTGGGAAACTAATATTTATTAAGTTCTATCATGTTCCAGATATACTCAAAACCACCTCTGTACTGAAAAAAGGATGACTGAAACACAAACCTATTTGAAGATCCCTGCTACCTAGCAAAAACAGAGGAAACCCGAATGGTGACATACTTATGGGTGGCCTATTCCACAGGAGTAACCATTGTGAGGAAGGTAATTTACTTTCAGTTACTGCATATAGTTGGTTATTATCCTAGTTTTTATTTAAATATTTACAAAATGTGCACCAGTATTTAATTATTTCTAACAGCTACTATACAAATACCAGTTGGGTAATTTTTAAAATACAGTGAGTATTAAAATGAAAGATGCTATAGTAATACTGAGAATTATTGTCTTTCTAAAAAGCAAAATAATCTGGACATAAGTTTACAATGAGTTCTGATGATAGACAACTATCTTCTATCCTTCACAGGAAGGGGGGGGAAAGTTTGTCTCATACAAATGAATGGGCAGTTTATAACGTAAGTAAAATGTAATAAATACTCCTGGAGAACTAAACACCTAGGAGGAGAGAGGCATTTATTAGTATTAAACAGCAAGGAAAATTATATTTCAGGAAGCATAAAAATAAGCAAAATTCACAGTTAAGGAGAAATTAGGAGAGTATGCATAATGTGAAATAGAAACATAAAGGATAATGTTAAGTTGGGTTGGTTTTCTGAAGCATCAGACTATGAACTAGCTAGGTTACAATTTCTTTCCATCCTG
>NW_017733186.1:63057-64138 GCF_001890085.2 Hipposideros armiger | reverse complement strand
AAGAACCAGCTTTTTGTTGCATTAATTCTTTCTATTGTCTTTTTGTTCTCTGTTTCATTTAGTTCTGCTCTGATTTTTATTATTTCCTTCCTCATGCTGACTTTGGGTTTCATTTGTTCTTCTTTTTCTGTTTCTTTAAGATGTAAGATTAAGGTGTTTATTTGGGATTTTTGTTGTTTCTTGATGTAGGTTTATAGTAATATAAATTTGCTTCTTAGTACTCTTCCATAGTATCCCAATAATTTTGATGAATTTTCATTCTCATTTGTTTCTATGTATTTCTTGATCTCTCCTTTGTTTCTTCTTTGACCCATTCATCCTTTAGTAGCATATTGTGTAATCTCCACATATATGTGGTTTTTCCCCTTCTTTTTGCAGTTGATTTCCAGTTTCAAAACATTGGGTTCAGAGAATATGCCTGGTATGATTTCAATCTTCTTAAATATGCTGAGGCTAGTTTCATGTCCCGACATATGGTCTATCCTTGAGAATGTCCATGTGCACTAGAAAACAATGTATAGTCTAGTGTTCTAAAATGAAGTGCTCTGTAAATGTCAATTTTGTCCATTTGGTATAATTTGTCATTAAGACTGATATTTCCTTATTGATTTTCTGTTTGGATGATCTATCCATAGCTGTCAATGGTGTGTTTAGGTCCCCTACTCTAACTGTGTTTTTGTCAGTTTCCCTTTAGTTGTGTTAGCATTTGCTTTATGTACTTTGGTGCTCCTTGATTGGGGGCACATATATTTATAAGTGTTATGTCTTCTTGTTGTATTGTTCCCTTTATTATTGTGAAATGTCCATCTTTGTCTCTTATTACCATTTTTATCCTGAAGCCTGTTTCATCTGATACACCTATAAGTATGATATATCTGCTTTTCTCTGGATTCCATTTGCTTGGAGTATCATTTTTTACCCTTTTACTTTGTGTCTTTGTCCTTGCAGCTGAGATATGTCTCTTAAAATCAGCATATTGGTTTTTTTGTTGTTGTTGTTGCATTTTGGGTTTTGATCCAATCTGCTACTCTGTGCCTTTTTATTGGTGAGTTCAGTCCATTTACATTTAGGGTGATTATTG
>NW_017733186.1:40885-61027 GCF_001890085.2 Hipposideros armiger | reverse complement strand
TTTTTTTTGAGTGGTTATCATTAAGTTTATGCAATAAACAAAATTCATATATACAACAGTTCTTTTTCTTCAGCATGCATCTTACCTCTATTTCCCTTTGCAAAGTCACACCTTTACCGCCTCCCCTTTTATGTCTTTGTAGTCATAAATTATCCCTATTTGTGCTGTGAGTTCTTCTGAGTTGCAGTAGCTAATTGGCTTATTCTTCTCTTTTTCTTTTTTATGTTTTGATCTCCTTTACCCTTTATGTTATATTTAAGTTTATAGTGCCCTATTCTGAGTAGGGATTGCCATTTCTTGCTTTTGTCTGTCTGTTAGCCATCTTACTCCTAGTTTGTATCCTTTTGTCATTTTTTTTTTCAGGTAGAATAACCCCTTCGTATTTCCTGTAATGCATGACTGGTGGTAGAAAATTCCCTCAGTTTCTGTATATCTGGAAAGGTCTTTATTCCTCCTTAATATCTGAAGGATAACTTTGTAAGATATATTATTCTTGACTCATAATTTCTCTCTTTCAATAGTTTGAATATTTGATTCCACTCCCTCCTAGCTTGTAAAGTTTCTGCTGTAAAATCTAATGATAATCTAATGGGCTTTCCTTTGTAGATTACCGTCTTCTTTTCCCTGCTGCTTTCAGAATTTTTTCTTTGTCATTAATTTCTGACAGTTTCAATATAATATGCCTTAGAGAAGGCCTTTTAGAATTGAGTTAATAATGATTTCTGTTTACTTCTTGGATTTGAGGATCCAGTTCTTTACACAGGTTTTGGAAGTTTTAATTTATTATTTGATTGAATAACCTCTCTGTGCCCTTTTCCATCTCTTCTTCCATAATAGCATGCCCATTATTCTTATATTGCTTTTTCTGATGGAGTCAGTTAGTTCTTGTAGAGTTCTTTCATCTCTTTTAACTCTCAAGTCTCTCTCTTCTTCCATCTGCCTCATTTCCAGATTTCTATCTTCGATATCACTATTCTTCACTCCATCTGGTCAGCTCTATTTTCTAACCTATTTCATTCTTCATCTCTTTTATTGAGTTATTCAGCTCCAGAATTTCTATTTGTTTTTGTTTTGTTTTTTTAAATTTCAATCTCTTTGGTAAAATATTCACTTTGTTCATTGATTTTATTTCTGACTTCATTAAACTGCCTATCTGAGTTTTCTTACATTTTGTTGAGTTTTTTCAGAACTGCAATCTTAAATTCCCTGTCATTTAAGTCACATATTTTCATGTCTTTCAGTTTACTTTCTGTATATTTTTCATTTTCTTTCTGAGCTGTCTAATTACCTTGGTTATTCATGGTAATAATGAATTATTTCTCTTCCTGGGAAATTTCTCTTCCCGGGAGTGAATTCTGCAGCAGGTTGATAAGAAGTGGTCTTCCTTTTGTTTTCCAGTAGGTAGCACTGGAGCTTTCTATTTTCTCTTGCTCTGTTCTGGCTTCTTGTGGTGGAAGATTACCTGGAGAGGTGGGTATCTCCTCTGTGACCACGTCACCTCAGTCTCAGGGCACCACCCCCATGGGAGAATGTGGTTGGCAATGGGGTCCTGAGTCCCTGAAATCCCAGTGCTGTTCCCACAGCCAGATGTAGAGCTGCTCTGGGCAGCCCTGGGCGCCCCCTGCTGGGATGGGCCAGGAAAGGTGAGTAGTGCAGGCTGCAAGAGGCCACTGGTGTATCTGTGGCTTTGTTCTTCTCCTAGTTATGGCGACTGCTACACCACAGCTTCCTCACCCCATATCTCCACCTTTGTCACTGGGATTAGGTGCAGTGTGCGTCTGTTAACCAGGAACTGTCTTTCCAATTCTCAAGGCTATAGATATTCTGCCTTTTAACCCAATACTGCTACAGTTTTTTTTTTTCTGAGGCCCGCTGTTAGCTCTGGTAGGTTGCGGGGAGGCAGCCAGGCTCTGTGGCTTTGTTTCCTACCTGGCAATGGCAGCTGCTAGACCACAGATGTCGCACTTCTGTATTTGGTCTCTGTCCTGATCACTGGGTTCAGCCGTGTTATGCACTGCTCACTCAGGCAGGAATGCTCTGGGCCACAGAGAGTGGAGCTGCGGCCTGTATCCTCCCCTCTCCTAGGACCACAGTGAGCTCTGGGCTGCATCCATGACAATGAGTTCCAGGCTGTCTCCATGTTCCCGGCTCTGGTTTTCTCCCTTCCCTCCTCCTCTGTTCCCCCTGATTCACCCACCTTCAGATGTTTCAATGAGCGGATCTCTCAGATGTGTTTGTGTGTTATGTAGGGAATCCTTTGTTGAATTATAGCTGTACAACTTATAATTTCAAGGAGAGAGATCCCTCACGCCACCATGTTTCTGACGTCCATCATGATTGTCTTTTGTTTTACTACTTTTTAATAGATTTATTCAACAAACATTTCAGGCAGAAACAAGTTTGATGTTTGACTCACAGCAGAAAGCCAATATGGCTAGAGTAGGGTAAGCAAGGCAAAGAGTAAAGGGAGGTGATGTCTAAGGGAATGGCAGATGCAAGATCATGTTGCTGGCCGAGTAGGTGGCAGGGATTTTTATTTGATCTGATTTATTTTATTCTGTACACAGTATTCTGTACATAGGTAAAGTGACCAGCTATCTCGGTTTGTCTGGGAGTGAGGGAGTTGCTGGGACATGGAACTTTCACATTAAATTTAGGAAAGTCCCAGGCAAATCGAGGCAAGTTGGTCAAACTAGTCATAGGAAGCCGTCTGATGATTTTAAGCAAGGAGCATGACATAGTATAGTTTAACTTTTAAAAAGGTTACTATGGTGATCTGACTTGGAAGGTGAGAGCAGAAGTAGTGAAACCTATTAGGTAGCTATTATTGTTATAGTCTAAGTGAAAGATAATAGTAATCTGTCCTAAAGTTTTAGTGATGATCTGTAATGAGATACGGTCAGAATCAGGCAAATATATTGAAAGGAGTGTCAGCAAATTTATTGAGAGATTATATATCAGGTAAGAGGAAAAGAGAACAGTCAAGAACAACTGGATAATCATGGTTCCTTTTATTGAGATGGAGAAAGCTGAGACAAGATCAGGTCTGAAGAAGAAATTCAAGAGTTTGGATTCAGGTATATATGCTTGAGAGCCTAATCTGTACTCAGATGGAGACACTGACTTGCTCTAGGACAGGGGTCGGCAAACTGCGGCTTGCGAGCCAGTGGCTCTTCGGGTCCTTTCCATCTCAAAAATTTGCTGACCCTCAGAAGAGACAATCCTGTTCCTCTCAACAATTTAAAAATTATTTGAGAGACTTAAATAAATTTTTACATAATCACTGTTATGTGAATAATGTCCTTTAAAAATTTTATAAATGAAACTATGATAGTTTTATTTTCATTTTCAATTTTACTTCAGAGCCTGTGGCTCACGAGCTGCAGTTTGCTAACCCCTGGCGGCTCTTCCATCTCAAAAGTTTGCCAACTGCTGGTCTAGGTCATATAAGTGCAGAGTTTGGGGTAATATTTGAGGCTACCAAATTCTGAGAGTCCCCAGTATGTAGAGGAATATTTAAAGCCTATGGCATGAGTATGATCAGAGACATGAGGAATGAGATATAAAAGGTTAAACACGGATGATAAATGAAGCAATAAGAGAGAAGAACCCTTCAAAAGAGCCTGAAATGGGTCAATTTTTTAGGAGGAAAAACCTGAAAGTGTGGTGAGATTATTACAAAGATTATTGAACTACTTGTCAAATGCTGATGAGATGTCTAGTTAAGGTAACAAGAGAGAATTGATTTTTGGATTTACCAAGATGAAAGTTATTGGTGACTTTGACAAGAGGGCTTTAGTGGAGTAGAGGGAATAAACACCTGATTGAAGTGGCTTTGAAAAGGGAATAAGAAGAGGAGAGACGACAATTCATGTATCAACTAGTTGGAATTTTGCTACAAAAAAGAAATGAGGCAGTAGTTTGATGTAGGATGTGAAAACAATGGAGTGTTTTAAAGAAGGAAGATATTACTGCACGTTTGCATGCTAATAATAATAAGCCAGTGGAGAGGAAAAAGCTGATAGTGCAGAAAAGTGCAGAATACTTGAGTATGCAAAAAGAGAATGAGATTCAGAACACAAGTGGAGGGTTGACCATAGAGAGACGCCTGGCTTTTTATTCATTTTAGCATTAAGGAAGGCAGATGCAGGCAGGTTGAGTACAGAAGATATATCTGTGCTAGAAGAAATGAAAGAGCCAAACCACAGATATACCCAGCAGGAGCCACTCGATCTTATGGTGGGGAGTCCATGAACGTGGAAGCACTAGGACAAAATGGAGAGCACGTGGAAAGGGGAAGCTGATATTTATTTATTTATTTTCATTTATTGCCTGATCTTCTGATATTTCAAGATAAACCTGAAATATGAGTTTTAATAGACCTCCCAAGTTTTAAGAGTTGACTTAAATTATATTGAACAAGAACAACAAAATAGCAACCATAAAAGCACTGTTTAGGATAAGCAATTACTTCTGACATCTAAATCTAATCTAGGGGCCATGTTTGGGAGCTTCTGTTCTGGAGGCTTAAAACCTGGCCTTACACCTAGAGGGGGAATTGGCATGTGTTTGTTGCTTCAGAGGAACTAGAAATCAGGCAAAGAAGAGGACATACCAACCCGCACTCTTACTTCCAAGCTGAGCAAGGAAACTTGATTTCCTAGGGAGTCCCTGGTTTCCTGGTGACTTGTGTGAGCAGGCCAACAGGGATTTGTGTGGAAGCTGTGGGTAACCCACAAATCCTGATCATACTCTCTAGGGAGACATCTTTTTATTCATCAGTGGGGAAATGAGAGTAGTAAACAAAGCAACCAGAAAAGAATTAAGTCGTGCATGAAAAAAGGAAAGGGATCCTGAGATCGCAGAGGAAAAGAATGTTGTCCAAAAGAAACATGACCCAAATAGTTTTTTTTTTTAAATCTGTTTATATTCTCAATAAGCATTAGTAAGTATGAAATGGTAATAGTAATAATAGTAGTATCAACTGCCAAAATTTATTGAACACTTTGTAGAGGCCAGACATTGTTCTAAGTGCTTAATAAGCATTAACTTATTTAAAACTCACATCAATCCTGTAATTACTGTTATTATCCTCACTTATGGGTATAAGCTGAGACACAGAGAGGGTAAGTTAACAACTACAGGATACAAAGTGTTTAATATAAAATGATCTGAACACATTAATTGCTTTAATGTATTTATTTTAAAATATTTCGACATAGAAAATGCTGTGTTTGCAAGTTTTGATTCACATGCACCCCTAGAGTGGCTAACATGGGTGGGTGAGTTAGAGGGTAATTAGAATTTGAAAGGCTTTAAAGTCTTCATTTGAAACTCCAAGGGCAGCATCTATAAGCAAGTCAACTCTCTTTATTTCTAGTTAGAACTAGATAATTTACTAGTCAGTATAAAGGGAAGTGGGTAATCGTTTTCACTGATGAAATTCCTGGTGTTTAAGGTTTGTGGATTGGCCAGTACCAGGGCCTTTGCATAAACAAGATTTAAAATCAAGGAGCTCATTTTCTTTGGAGTAGTATCTGGAGGACTAGATTCACCCTGGCCCTGAGATGAACCACAAAACAGAGGATTCTATATTTTGATTCTGATTAAAACCTGGCTGGATTCTGCCACAGAAAATTGCTACATTTCTCAAATAGATCTTTTTTCAAGGTGCCATAGAGTGCTTCAAAAGACAGGGAGCGAAGACTTCATCAAGCCTCATTTGAACAGGTCATATGATTTTTCTTGTGCCACTTGTTGTTAACCTAGGCAGATATGGCAGGATGGAGACCAGCCCTACCTTCCCTGGGACATCCAACCTGTTACTGGGTAGTGAGATAGGGCCCGTAGTCCTCTTCAGTCTTTAAGTATTTCAGGCCACCTACATATTTAAAACAAATAAACTAGTTGAGATTTCTGTCTGCTGTCTTCACATATCCCAGGCTCGTCTTTCTTGGTACTCTGATCCATAAGCTGTAAGTAGGCATTCGTAAGTGTGCTATGAAAGAAGAGTTCCATGCCCTTTGACACTGTTCTCTTACCTTTTAAGGTCCAGTACAAAAGCCACCTCCCGGCGGGCATTTTTTTCCTGACCCTGCTCCTCTAAGGCAGAAGAAACCTCTGCACTTCAATAGCTCTTCCTGGGCACCTGATTTATAGGTGCTTTTAACTTTCACCTTGTGTTAGAGTTATCTGAGGAAATGTTTTACCTTTTCTTTTAGATTCTAGTTTCCCTGACATCAGTGTCCAGACACCACCTCCACAAAATATAGCACTGCTTCTGCCTCTCAATATAAATAACACAGGGTTACTTGAAAGCTAGAGACGAAAGTATAGTAGTCATCTAATCCTATCCTGTTGTTATTTCCCTTTCCAGAACAAATCCAACCCTGAAAGAAGTTATAAATGCCACTTAGATCTATGTGAATTTTTAAAAAATATTATATTAAAGACTAATTCAGGCATTGCAAATCTTATACAATACTTTTATTGATTGATTATGATTGACTTTAAAACTCTGCCATTATATACAGTGAATACATGTTTTCCAGTACACAAAGCTATGATTTAGATCAGATTTTCTTTCCTTAGAAATTACTCCACAAAACATAAAAATGAAACTTTAAAGAGATATAAAACAATAAGTATAAAAATATTATAAATGTGATATCTGAGCTCTAACCTACCATTAGTTTTCTATTAGCAAGGGTATAAAATACTCCCATTTGTTTTAGAAAGATGTATTTTAAGGAATGTACATTGATTTCTTTAAAAATGACTTATGATTTAAGCTCCAGTGGGAAATCTCTTTTTTTTTTATATATATCTTACTGGAAAACATTCACCTAATTTGATCCAAAATTTCTTTTTTCTCCTGAAAAATGTCTTCTGTTAAATGAAAATTTCTATAAAAAATTTGTACATCCTGTTTGTTTTAGAGTTCAAAGTTTTATAAAATAACATGGACCTTGAGTCCTTATGTAATTACATTAAGGATATAGATCAATTATAGCTTAGCAACCTCCTTGATAATACTCTATGTGATGGGGAGATGGATTTATTTCAAGTTTGTTTTGCTTATGTACAGAAAGCTGTTCTAAAATGGTTCATAAAAAGAAAACTGATTTACTCAGTTGATTTTTATTAGAAAATATTTCACCCTAAGATTTTAATGATCTAACTAATTTTATTAAGAATGATCTAAACTTCTTTTTTAATGGCATAATATTTAATACTATATAATTATCATTGCGATAATTAGGTATTTTGTATATCTAATAGTAGAAAGAAAATATTTGAAACTTGCAAACTTTTTTGAAAGTTTTAAGAAGCATATATAATCCCATGCTTATAAAAGAGTATGTCAAAGCCATGTAAGTCAATAAATTAAAGTGAAATATTAGTGATTAAATGTACAATGTGATTTGCATGTGGCAAATTAAGACAAAATGACAGATCTATTGGGTCATTGGAAATCCATGATGCATATTTGCAACAGATGGTGCTAGTTCATTTTTGGAAGTACTAGAGTCATTCACATCTATACTATTGCTATGTCATTTGACAGCTGACAGTTCTAGCTTCATTCCAAAAAAAAAAAATTGATTGATTTGGTTGAGTTTTGGAGATTTTACAAGTTGAAGATGGAAAACCAAACTGCATTTTTGCCATATTTTACTGTTTTACTTCCATAAAGGGAAGAACGCGCATCAAGCTTGTGAAAAGTTGCATAACATTTATGGTGACAATGCTCTACAAGAACGTCAGTGCCAACAATGGTTCACGAAATTCCATGCTGGTGATTTTTATCTCAACAACCCTCCTCGGTCAGAGAGGCCCACCCAGGTTGATAAGGACAAAATAAAGGCATTGATCGAGTCAAACCCATGTTACACGACACGAGAGATTGCAGAAATATTGAACATCCATCATTCAAGCATTCACGACCACCTAAAGAAGCTGGGATACATAAGCAAGCTCGATATTTGGGTTCCACATGAACTCAAAGAAGTTCGTTTGACGGCGGGTGTAAACATCTGTGATATGCTCATTAAATGTGAGGAAAACGATCCTTTTTTGAAATGACTGACAACTGGTGAAGAGAAGTGGATTGTTTAAAACAATGTGGAGCGCAAACGGTCTTGGTCCCAACATGATGATTCACCTCAAACGACATCGAAAGCAGACATTCATCAGAGGAAGGTTATGCTGTCAGTGTGGTGGGATTTTAAAGGTGTTGTGTTTTTCGAGCTCCTACCAAGGAATCAAACAATCAATTCGAATGTGTATTGTCGACAACTGGACAGTTTGAATGAATCCATCATCCAGAAATGTTGAGAGCTTGTTAATTGTAAAGGAGCTGTGTTCCATCGCGACAACACGAGACCACACACAAGTTTGATCACCTGTCAAAAATTATTGGAGCTTGGATGGGATGTGTTGCCATACCCACCACACTCGCCTGACCTTGCGCCGTCAGACTTCCACTTGTTTCGCTGTCTTCAAAACTCCTTGTGTGGTATAATGTTCAATTCAGATGAGGCTATAAATTAGCACCTTGTTCAGTTTTTCACAAATAAGGGCAGGTCCTTCCATAAACCAGGAATTATGAAGTTCACTGAAAGATGGCAAAAGGTTATCAAACAAAATGGGCAATATATCATTGATTGATCTTTGTTCTTTATATAAATAAATGACCTTTGAAAAACATAGACAAAATACATCATGACTTTTCCGACAACCCATGAAGTCCATTCAAGCCCGTTAACAATGACATAGTTCTTAATAGCCAAGTCATGAAAGAAGTCACAGTACTGTGCAATAAATATAAAATTTCTGCAAATGTTTTTGGTTTATAATAGAAAAAATGCTATTAATATATGTGCATTCAGGATAATGTGCAGTTAAAACACCGCAGTGTTTTTGATACATTAGTTTTAAGCCTAAATGGAAATGTTTTTCTTTCCTAAATTAAATTAATCTTTTTTTCTTAGTTTCTTGTCATACCTCCCTTTTCCTTCACTTTTGCTTGAATATATTTAAAAATTCTGTATTCTTGCAGGCCTCCTCATCCCAACCCTCCACCCCAACCAACTCTGCCAAAATTCAGAATAAAAATTGAAAAATATGTCATTACATTTTATTCTGTTTCTAGATTATGAATTAGATATTAAATTAATTTTTCACCCTTAGGAACTTGAATTACAACACATTCATTAGACTCCAACTACTATCTGGTATGGTAGTTGTCATCCTCAATGACAGGGAGAAAAGCAGTAAGTTAGAAGATACCCAAAGGTTAAAAAAATGTATCTAATGTAATAAAATGCATAATAAAATTTGGAATTTTAAAGCTTTGATATGATTTAATGAATAGAGAGAAATCAGCAAGAAGACAGGGGAAGTTGTTATTGACTTCATTTATATACATTGATACTAAGAAAATTATTTGCAATCTTGTGACTGATTCTACAGAAAACAGCTGAAAGCGTAAATTAGTATGCTGGTCAAATGCTGAGCTTTACCAGAAATGTATTTATAGGAGTGTTAAGGGAGGCATTCATTATTTAAAACTTTAAGTTGTGTGTAATTATAGTTTGTGACAGCTCTAGAATTTCTCTTTGTTTGTTTCATCAGTCATGTTAAATGATATTTCAGCTTGGATGATAATTTCTTAGTGCTTAAGAGACAGCTTTCTGAATGTCATAGGTTAAAGGGAGAAATGCAAGATCAGTTTAATTAGTATTTTGAGCTGAAGGGAAAAAATGGTTGATTGTAATCTCCTTCATGAAAACAACCTTGCTAGTGTGCATTGCCAAGAAGAGACTTGACGTGGTACTTGTAGAGGCAGTTCAATCACAAAGGCCAAGGGCTCCAATTCCACACGCTGACAGCTCATATTCTAATGCTAACTTCACATTTATTAGTGCCTCCATTTCCATGTGGATTTATTAGGGATTAAATAGATATTACAAGAAAGCACCTAAACTTGCAACTGGGACCACAATGTTATACTGCCACAAACCCACCAGAATGACTAAAATGAAAAATTCAAATAATCCTAAGTGTGGGAAAAAAATGTGGAACACCTGAAACTCATGCAAAGCTGGGTGTGCATAATAGAACCTCAATAAAGAATTTAGTAAAACATTAGAAAATCTGTTGGCATTCATAACTCATAAAGGTGAGTTGGTAATATCAGGGCATGCCTCAATTCGTATTAGAAGGGATTCTTTTATTTTTCTCAGCCTTGGTCTTAATGCCAAATCAGCACAGGATAGCTCACTGTTGCTGGGAGATAATCTACTAAGAAATTGTTATTGCTTAGGATGAGTTTTTCTGTATTAGGTAAAGTCTTTTTGGACAATTTGGAGAAAAAATATAGCTTTAATATTTTTTTAAATTGATGAAGACATGGGATATCTCAACAGATAAATGGCATACCTTCAGAAAGAGAAATTACATATGAGCTATATTCAATATGATCTCCTCTTTCCTGATTACCCTGTATTTCTTATATGAATATTATAACAACAATAAAGAGATTAACAGGCAAATTCTCGCTCTGCATGTCACCCCAATTCAAAACTGCTTTTAAACTTTACCATGTTTACTTCTGTTGCTTGAGTGTGTGTGTGTGTGTGTGTATGTGTGTGTGTGTGCATGTGTGTGTACATATATACATACGTACGTGTATTCTGAGCTTAGATTATGTTTTCTGTCCTGTATTTTTACCTAAAATGATATGCTAAGGTGTCATTATTTTTACTATTTAAAATTGTTGTATAGCAGTTCATCAATCTGTTTTATAATTTACTTCTTTGTCCTTATTTTTTTTAATGTTTAGGATAGTTTTTTTCATAGTTTTATTGAGAAATAGTTGACACATGGTACTATATAAGATTAAGGCATACAGCATGATGGTTTGACTTATATATGTTGTGAAATGACACCAAAATAGGTTCATCTAACATCCATCTTCTCATATAGATAAAATAAAAAGAAAAGAAAAAGAAAAAAGGAAGAAAAGTTTCTCCTTGTAATGAGAACTCTGGATTTACTCTCTTAAGAACTTTCACATATACCATACAGCAGTGTTAGCTATAGTCACGCTGTTGAACATTACATCCCTAGCTCTTATTTATCTCGTAACTGGAAGTTTGTAGCTTTTGACCACCGCCCTCCACCTCTCCCTCTCCCTATCGCCTGCCTCTGGTAACCACAAGTCTGATCTCTTCTTCTGTCAGTTTGGTTCTTATTTTTAGATTCCATATATAAATGAGATCATATAGTTGTTTGTTTTTCTCTGAAGATAGGTTGTTTGGAGTATTTTTTTGATGTTTGAATGACATCTAACCTAGATTTTATTTTGTTTTGTTTTGTTTTTAGATTATGATTTCTTTAAAATTATTAGGTCAAAAGTACATACTTTGCTGTGATCCTGGGTAAGTATTGTCATTTTGCTTTCCAAAAAAGTACCAATGTAAAGTTTTTCACACTGTGTATTCCAAATATAACCAGGTGTAATCATATTCTGGTAATTAAATTACCTCCTGGTCAGCATGAAATATTATCACTAGAGGAGTTAACTTTAACAATTTATCAGATATTAAATATACCATGTTTTACCTTTAATTATTTTGATCAATAATGTGGTTAAATATTTTTTCTCAAATGTTTACTTAACTATTGGATTTTCTCTTCTTTTGAATAATGTCTTTTGTCTTTTATCCATTAAACTATTTGAATCCTGTTTGCTATATGATT
The DNA here is from genome assembly GCF_001890085.2 of Hipposideros armiger. Lineage (NCBI taxonomy): Eukaryota > Metazoa > Chordata > Mammalia > Chiroptera > Hipposideridae > Hipposideros > Hipposideros armiger. The sequence continues at coordinate 49,261 of NW_017733186.1, read as the reverse complement.
GAAATAAACTGTACAATGTTGGGATTTGTTCTTACCTGCCATACCTGTCAGATTCCATTTTCATTTTATTTGTCTTCATAATAGCCAAACATATCTATGTTTTCCTCCTGAGGTCAATGTATTTTTTGCACTGATATTTTTTAGAATTCTTCTGCACATTAGTGCCATTTTCTTGTTAGTTTTCTTTGTCTTTTATATTTTACATTAATTCTTTACCCTAAAGTTAAAATTTTGTGCCTCTTTAATTACTATAAAGTTTATTTGGTACATGGCATTTGATGTGACCTAAATAGCTTTCCTAAATGTTTGAACTTCACTGCATATCACCAACACAAAAAAGCTAAATAGAACTAAACTAATTAAGCCTTGCTTAGAGATAGGAGTTACCTCTGATTTTGACCAGTACCAAATACATTACGATAATGATACTGAGAGGCAAAAATTCCTTGATGTAATTTCGTTTTTACACTTATGACTCATACCAATATAACAGATCTCAACTTGGGTCTTAATAATTTTTGAGAATTAAATACAAATTGGGTTAAGCCCCTATCACAACTATAATGAGGACAATGCTTTTCTTAATGTTTCAGGATGCTCAAAGAAGCTGCACTTGCATGTTGGAGTTCTGTAACTTCCCAACTTTCCTACTAAGCTTCTACTTCCATGGGATTCTCAGTCTTACTCAGTTTCTCTTCAGGATGCTTTTCATTGTTTTCTGCTTTGGGCATAAACTATAAGCTACATAACTCTTCTTTCTAAAGATACACATTTGCCCAGATTCTAATGATACACATTTCCTCTGTGTGCAAAAATTTTGGTGTTTTTCCCCAAATTGTAGGATTTTTTTTTTACTTAATAATGAAAGTATGTTTTATTATCAAATAAAACAAATTAGACATTACTGTTCTCAATCATCAGCATTTTCACTTTTATCTATATTGTCCAATATCCTACGCTTTTTGAACTCATTTCTTCCTTATCCACAGGTTCTTCCCCTAGTCCCAAATATCTGTGAACGGCTACATAGAGCAGTTTGGGTGCTGTTTCACTCTGCCTTTTCCCTAAAGAACACACTATTAGGCCTTGATAGTTTCCCCCCTTAGAATTCTATTAAGGTATTTCCTAGGCAAAGGCACTTCTCTATGGAAAGTTGGAGCCAGCTGTTAAAATAGACATTTATTTCCCACAATACACTACAACTTACCTTCCTGTTTGGCCAAAGTAAAATGATATTTTCCTTGTTCCCCAACTTCCCCCATTTGTCTATGGATGACGAAAGGAGTTTAATTATGTGGGATAAGTCAGGAATTCAACTTTGTAAATTTATTTTTAATTCCATAGACCTGACACCTGTTAAGATGATCAAATAAAGAAGACACTGGCATTAGTTACCTTTGTGATAGACCACAGATAATTTTTTACTAAATACATAGGCTACGTTTCTGTGGTAAGGTAAAAATCATGGACTGAGCTGAGGAAGAGATATCTATGCTTACTTTCTGGCCTTCCTACTCACTCTGTGATTTGGGGAAGTAAATTTGCCTCCCAATTTTAGTTTTCTTATTTGTAAAATGAAACAATTTAACTAGTTACTCTTTTTCTAAAGTGATAATTTTGGGCTATTTAAAAGATTCTATTTTAAAATACATAGACTTGTGCTTCCAAGCTTGTGATCTTTTTGGTTTACCTAAGATAGTATATCTCGCCACATATTCATAGTTTCTTGGCAATTTTTAAAATATCATTTCAATTTTTACATTATAGAACAGTTAGGCTGAAAAAACCCTTTAACTATAGAATTTCAATATTTACCCGTAAGGACCCAATTACGGAACAACAAGCTTTTCTTAATTTATTAGTTCACAGCTTAAATTCATACAACTTGGACAAAACTGGAAAATACCAAAGAAAGTTTTATAAAGCAAAAATTACAGATAACTTGCCACAGAGAGATAACATTAAAATATTGTATATAGTTTTAATACACTTTGTTGTGTTCTGAAATATTTCTAGAGCGTTGTTAACACAGACCTCTACTTTATTTATAATTAGAGTAACTAAAATTTAATCCTTAAAAGAAAGTTCATGGTCTCTCTGTATCCATAAGTATTTTCAATATTGAATGACATTCATTGTTCAAAGTCCTTATGTTCAGGGATTCTAGGCAATTAGCCAAGGAAAAGGGCTCTTTCCTTCTCAGGGAACTTAAAAACATTTCTTTCTACAGTACAACTAATGAGAATGCTGAAAATATACCGATAGGATGCCTGAGAATTCTGTGCGCTTGTAGGTGGGCAGTCTCAGATGAGGTGATAAGCTGAGTGGACAGCTATGGTTGGCAGGCAGCACTTTGGGTTTGGAGTCAGAAGACCTGAGTTCTCTGAGAATAGTACGGACCATAAACTTCACTAAGTTATCTTTCGGAAAAACCTAGATCTTTACAAGATACAATGTGCTTTAAATAATGTCAGGAAGCAGTAGGAGTAAATTGATATGATGACTTTTCATGAAACATTTTGTCCACAGGGTCATCATGTGTCCTGTAGGGGACCCTGTGGTTTCTGTGCTTGGAGCTGCATGGATAGAAATGGAAGCAGGTCCTTTTTTTTCATTTGCATAATCATAAACACATACACCAGGTACATTCTACTGATTTCCCAAGTGAATGATATACTTTATGAACAAGTGGGTGATGAGACTCAGGTGTGAAAAAGAAATAAACACATAGGTAGAGCACTGCTGACAAACACAGGAGGCATGGCAATTGCCTCATTTCATGAACTGTGAAAATCTAAATGACCTTTCAAGTCTTTGCTGAGTTTTATAGCAAAGTGTGAGGGTGGGGAGAGGTGAAGGGACTTTCATTCTTAAATCTCTTTGACTGATTCCTGCTTCTCGACAAAGCTCTTCACCTTTGCCCTAGAGTTTATCTAAATGTGGAAACAGCTTCTACTAGGGGATCATAACACTCCAAAGCACCATGGATAAAGGAAAGTTAGGTGAAGCAACTTTTTCACTAATGCTTTTCTAATGGGTCGGCATACTCATCACACAATGACTTAAAATTATACAGCTTATTTCCTACTTAAAGACCAGGTGGCTCTTCCCACATAGCACCCTGGCCTTTTTCCAGCTTCCTTGCTCTACTTCTGACCTTCCCATCCCTTCCTCTCACTACCCTGTCATGATTATGTACAGCAATATGTATCTCTGGTTCCTGTCCCAGGCTTTCAAATCTACTCCCATTAAAATGCTCAGAGTATAAGTTAATGTTATCCCTGTTCTTTTGAAGGCACTTATATTTACATATAATAGTTATTTTTATGTTAGGCCTATGCAGCACTTTCTATCTATAAACATTTTTGTAATATTGTGCATTGGCTTATACAAAGCTGAGATATAAACTACTATTGGGATTGCCTTGTAAACATAAGTGCTTCCAGACTTTCTGTGAACGTGACAACTAGAGCGAGATTCTTGAAGATTGGTTTGGAAGTTACCGTTTGAACTCGCTCTTCACATTCTGCTGGAATTTCTTAGCCATTTTTTTTCCGAGTGCCATGCCCACACTGTGAATTTTTCTTCTTGTCAACTTGTATTGTGACACTATTTGTAAATGTCATGCTATAGTTTTTATTTTTTATAGAACTGTTGATATAAGGCTAAGGAAATTCATTCTGTGGACTGTTGACCTTTATTTTTAAAAAGTACATTTTAGCATTAGAACAGCTAACAAATCACATTTGCAAAATATCTGTTGTAGCATTTGTGATCAGATTTTGAACGATTTTTAAAATCACCCTATGCACTGGTATCACAGTTGTTGCCAATCTATGTGTTGGTAACATCAGGACTCACCTATTTCCACATATGCTTCATCACTGCAAATCATGATGATCATTGAGCTGAATAAAGACAGTCTAATTTTAACAATATCCTTGAGTATATTTAAAAGATCTTTTAAAATGTCAGCTGTGAGCTCAAAGATGTAGAGAGCTGAAAAGGACATTGCTCCTACCCCTACAACAAGAAGAAATCTGAACAAATTGCAAATTAAGGTATTTTCAGAGCAAACAACTAACCCCCAAAATGGAGAAAAACAGGCACCAGCAGGGAAAACCAGGACCCTGGAATTTGATTACTTGGCCAGATGCTGCCCCAAACCATATAAATCAGTAAGAAGATACAAGCAATTTTTTTTAAAGAAATTGCTAAAGGCCAAATATAGTGAGCACTGTGTTAGTCAACTCATTTTGGAAAAGATGCAAAGACAAATCAATGAAGAAAATATAGCCTTTTCAAATAATGGTGCTGGAACATTTGGACAATCACATGCAAAAAAAAAACCCCAAATACATCAACATATACCTCAAACGTTCTACAAAAATTAACTAAACATGGATTATAGTCCTAAACATAAAATGTAAAACTATGCAACTTTTAGACAAATACATAGAAGCAAATGTGAGTCAATTTGGGAGTGGCAATGAGTTTTTAAATGTGACACCAGAAATATGATCCTTAATAAAAAATTGATAACTATAGTACTTTCTTAAAATTAAAATTTTATTCTGTAAAAGACAATGCTTAAGAAAATGAAAAGACAAACCACAGATTGAGGAAAAAATATTTGAAATCATATATCCAATAAAGGAGTTGTTTTCAGACTATATAAAAAACTTGAAATTCAATATGAAAAAAGTCAAATAAAAAAATGGACAATGAATCTGAACAGGTACTTCACCAAAGAAGATATATAAATGGCAAATAAGCATATAAGAAGACACCCAGTGTGATTTACTGGGGAAATGCAAATTAAAACCACATTGTGATATCACTGCATACCAATTAGAATGGCTAAAATTAAAATAAGACATAACTAAGTGCTGACCGGATCACAGACCAATCAGAATTCTTATTCATTGGTGGTAGAAATGCAAACTGATGCAGCAACTTTGAAAACAGCCTGTTAGTTTCTTATAAAATTAACAACACAGCATAGAACCTAGTGTTCTCACACAGGTATTTACCCAAGAGAATTGAAACTATGTTTACACAAAAATCTATATGTGAAAGTTTATGGCCTCTGAAAACTGTAAGGAATTCAGATATCTCTCAGCCGGCATATAGATAAACAAACCATGGTATCTCCGTGTGATGAAGTATTATTCAGCAATAAAAGATATGCAACAGCATGAATAAATCTTAAATGCACTTTTCTAAATGAAAGAAACCACACTCAAAAGGCTACATGGTATATGATTTTATTTATATGATATTTTGTCAAAACCATAGTGATAAAAAATTGACCAGTGGTTGCCAGAGGCTGGCAATGAGTACGAGGGTTGATTACAAGGGTTTGCATAAGAGAATTATTAGGGTGATTGAACTGTTCCTTATGGTACCGTGGTGGTGGTTACACAATTCTATTCATTTGCCAAATCCCATATAACTACAAACTACAAAGAGTGACTTTTATTAAATGCAAACAAAAAAATTAACCAGGATTTTGAGGATCCCAGAATGGAATGCAGACTAGGACACATAAATCATAAAATATATTACAAATGTATGACATAACATCACTTAAGGCAGTGGGGAAGAGCTGACCAACATTTTTGTTTCATCTAGATACTGTAAGGCTAAAAATAAAAACTCCATAAAACTTTACTCTGGTCAATTTGTTTCTCACAGGTTATGGTTTGCTATTTTTAAATTACATGTAAAGTAGGATTGAACAGATAAATAAATATATTGTAGATAATGAATCAGGTTGCTCACTGTCATAGAAGAAGCTGCAAATCAGCAAGGTAGAGGGAGGCTGGAATGGACTCTGTGATGACAGATTAGAATTGGTGATATCAGCATGAGCTCATGCTTGTTCTCATATACATTCAAGATGATATATACTGAAATAAATACTAAAGTTGCTAAATTTAGCAATAGGACACTCAGTTAAACGTAAATTTTAGAGAAGCACAAATAATTTTTTTTTTAAGATTTTTATTGGGGAATTGGGGGATGGGAGCAGCGCTGAGCAGTTGGGGGAAGGGGAACAGACAAGTTGCTGTCCTTTTGTTCTTCAGTCTAGTTGTGGAGAACGTTGCTTCACTGGCCCAAGTTGGCACCATCATTGCGCTCTTCCCGGGTGAAGTAGATCAGTCGCCGGCTTCTGGACGGCCGCTCACTGCGGCTGCTGGCCGCTCACGCTGGCTGCTGGCTACACACGGTAGCCCATGGCAACCCACTGCAGCAGGGGCTGCAGCCTACGCCATTGCTGGCGACTCACAGCAGCCCAGCTCCAGGTTGAGCTGTTGTTCAGCATCTTAGCTGTAGAGGGCAGTGTCACTGGCCCTCATATGTGGGATCCGAACCGGGGCCCTCTGGCGTCCCAAGCCAGCTCTTCACCATTGCGCCACTTGGCTGGCCCAGCACAAAATAATTTTTTAGGATAAGTATGACCCATGCATTATTTGGTACATACTTACACTAAAAATATCAGTTTATCTAAAATTGGAATTTAACTGGGAATCTTGTACTTTATTTGGCATACCTATATTACAGATACGTGAATATACATGAATGAAGATACATACTTATATTTCCTAGCTCTGTTCTCTGAGAAGACCTGGAGGCATGCAATCCCAGTAGCAATGAGCACAACTGGCACCTAGGTTTTGGTTTCTAATTATTATTCCTGAATAAAATGAACAAGGACTCCCTAAGAAAATGGGGAATTCTAGATTGGGGCAGAGACATAAAGATGCACCTGGGGTGTTACGTGGTATCAAAAAGTTAGGAAATGCTAAAACAAAACAAAACAAAAGAAGAAGAAAAACATAAGATGGGGCACATCGAAGTACACTGAAGCCACCCCAGGAAAGACCTCCCAGCAGCCCAGACTGCATAATTTCAGCAGCAAAATAAATAACGATAAATTGGATCATAAACCAAAAAATAAAATATCTTTGAGAGCATACTGGTATGAATGAATGAATGAATGAATGAATGAACAAATAAATATATATATGATGAGAAACAACAAACATTCCTTATAGAAAAAAATATAATTAACAAATGCAGAAGGAATGAGGGCGATAGAAAATGATTATTAGTATACCACAGTAGTAATTCTTTTGGATGAAACATTGATGAATGCTAAAATTAGTGGACAAAATGTTAAGAATCAACAGAATATTTGCATAGTCTCCACCAAAATATTTATTGATCAGTGTGGTGTTTTTAGCATAAGTTTACAAATTCTTTGGTAGTTGTATTAGTTTGTATAGGCTGCTATAACAGAATACCATGGACTGGGTGTCTTATAAGCAACAGAACTTTCTCATAATTCTGAAGGTTGGGAATTCCAAGATCAAGGCACTGGCAGATCCCAGGCCTGGCAAGAGCCCACGTCCTGGTTCATAGATGGCCGTCTTCTTATTGTGTCCTTACACCGCAGAAGGGAGCTCTCTGAGGCCTCTTTCATAGGTACACTAATACCATTTATAAGGGCATCACCCTCATGACATAAGCATCTCCCAAAGGTCCCACCTTCTAATGCCATCACATTGGGGGTTAGGTTTCAACATACGAATTTTAGAAGGACACAGTCTATAGCAAGTCTTTCCTCCAGGATGTGGAGCCCAGTTCCCCTCCCTTTGTGGGGGCACCAGGCTTAGTGATTTGCTTCTCACAAATAGGGTTTGGAAAGAAAAAACAATAATTTTTACACTGGAGAAAATTTGCAGACACAACCTTAACCACTGATCATAGTTAACATCACCAGTGATAGGTCATGCTGATATCATGTACACCCAATATAATGATGCCAAGAGAAAGGAATATAACCCCTTTGGTATTCTTCCAAAATCTTCATAACTTCGGTATTACCATCAGACAACATAAGAAAAACTAAGCTGAGGAACATTCTACAAAATGCCTGGCCAGTACTTTCCAGCAGTGTCAAGTTCATGGAGACAAGAAAGCACTAAGAAATGGCCACAGATTGAAGGAGACCAAGGAAATTGGACAGTATGTATCATGTATCCTAGATCGGATCCTAGAACAGAAAAAAAAATAGTGCCAAAACTAGGAATATCTCACAGAAATCTAAAGTTTAGTGTAGTGTGGGCCAAATCTAGTCTATCACCATTTTTTGTAAGAACTTTTTTATAACAGAGCCATCCCCATTTGTGTTAAATATTGTCTATGACTGCTTTCACTCTGCTATGACAGAGTTGAATGATTATAACAAAGGCCATCTCACCTGCAGAAACCAAAAATATTTACTATCTGATCCTTTACAGAAAAAAGTTTTGAAGGCCCCTGGTATAAGGGGATATTTGTGCATGATTTTTTGTCAGTCTTTTGTAA
>NW_017733186.1:24406-37480 GCF_001890085.2 Hipposideros armiger | reverse complement strand
GGCTCTGTTACCTGTTGAGACCGCCCTTTGGTGTGCCACTTGTGGGGCTAATTGGGTGGTGCTCTGCTATGGTCTGAAGACAACCTCCAAGTATGTTGGTTGTGGGGCCTCTTCAAAGGGGCTCCAGTGCAGGCCCAGGTCACCCACTGCCTATGGCTGGCTGGGGTCTACCTGGTAGAAACTGCAAAGTGATCCGCAGTTGTTCACTGCCTGTGCTAAAACTGGAGGCATGTTAGAGAGGCCACACTGTGATCCGAGATTGGCAGCCTCCAGTACCAGGCAGGCCTGGGGTAACTCTGCAAAAAGCCAGGACACCCAGAGGCCTGCTGCCACCTGACAACTTCCTTAAGGTTCAGCCACTGATAAAGTCTCGTGCAGTATGCAAATTGGATTAGGCAGATTCTCAGAGAGTCACTAGAGTGGGAAAAGTTTTGGTCACCAGATTTATGTACAATAGATTCTGGTTTGGTGCCAGTGCTGAGCCTGGAGTAACTCAGCAAAAATCTCAGAGCATACCGAGGCCAGTCACTGCTTGCCTGCGGGCTGATGGACTTCAATAGTTTTCCAAAAAAGAGTGCAATGTGGGAGGGGCTGGTTGCTGGTGGAGAAAGTGCCTCCGGTGGTGCAAGAATTGGTTGTGAAGGGGTTCCAGCTGAGTCAGCAGGGTGGAGCAGGGGAGCTCACCAGGCCAATTAGATTCAGATTTGACCTGTGGGGGTGGGATTCAACACATGCAAAGCTGCTGACTGTCCTCCAGTCCTCTCCCTGAGGCCACACACCTCAGTCTGTCCCCCATGTCTCTGAGGCCTCTGTACCTCTGCTGGAGCCCAAGGTGAGTGCCTGCTAGTGAGTGAGTCTATGTGAAGGTTATTTAAGAAGGTGTCTGTGTTTCCTGCAGCCTCCCCTCCCACCCACACATTTGGAATTCCCATTGTTTTTCACAACTAGATATTGTGGGGGCTCCTCTTCCCAGCACCTGTACTCTGGGCTGCAGAGTCTGGTGTGGCAGGCTGGGGTCCCTCGCTTCTCTGGGGGGGGGAGCCTCTGGCTGACTATCCCTCATGTTTCTCAATGGCCACAGAGTGGTTTGGGGCCCGTTCCATGTCTCCACCCCACCTACCAGTCTCAATGTGGCTTTTTCTTAAGATTTTTAATTATAGAACTTCTGTTCAGCTAAATTTCAGATGATTCTCCAGGTTGATTGCTCTATAATTTAGTTGCAATTTTTATGTGTTCATGGAGGGACTCAGGCACAATGTTTATCTACTCTGCCATCTTGGATCTTTAGCTAAATGTTTTTAGCTGAATGCTCTGCTCTAATTATCCTCTCATTAGCCATTTATAGGTCATCCTATTATTTTCTTAATTTTATAGCTAAGGAAATTAAGGACAGTTAAGTCAAGTGACTTGCTGAAAGTCACAGAGTTCACATGGCTATAAATGAAGAATGAGAGGCTAAGTCATGGTCAACCTGAGACCAAAGTCTATGTTATCCTATTCTGTCATCAGTAGGCATGAGTCAACTCCAGCTATGCAGTGTCATCTTCATATGAAGTTCAGAATTTGTTTATTCAATGTATTGAGTACCTACCATGTGCCAGATACTCTACATGTATGAGATCAACAGGCCCACCACAAAATTCCATGATCCTGGAAAGACAATTCCATCACCCACAGCCCCTCCTGAACCCCTCAAAACTCTGATTAGATTTATAATTATCTATATGTCCCTCCCCCAAGCTAGTTAAGCTAGTTTCTCCTTTTACCTTTGCAATTACATAGCCTTTGGTGTATATGTATGTATATATATATATACCAAATATATATAAATTTACATCTTTGTTTCCTTACCCTGTCAGATCACATAGTTTTCTATTCCTTAGTGGCTTCTGTGTCCCTTGTTTGCCACCTGTCGTGTCAGCAGCAGTTGTCTTTGAACGTCTTTTACTTTTTTATTAATAAATAAGCAGACACAGCCCAGCCTTGTAGTTTATTTATAGGTGTTTTTTTTTTGAAAAAAATTTGAAATGACAGGTTAACTTTTTTTCAGAGTGTTAAAAATGGTCTAAAACACTAGTTACCAGAGTTTTTTGGTTATTTGCATTGCCAACAAATGAAAGCTTACTATACCTTTTGTTCTAATTGTTAAATATTACACATAAGCTATCAACGCATCTTTTGAAAACTAACCCTGGAAAAATCAAATCTATTAGATATTTACTCATGCTAAAGAGAATTTCTGGGTACTGCAGTTTCCATTAGTCAAAAGAAGAAAAGAAAACAAAAAATCTCTTTGGTCTCTATGGATAAATTATGCTTGGGGAAAGACGAACTTTTCCTCTGGAGTCCTGTAATTCATTTTAGTGAAAGTTTAACTTCTGGTTGACAGTACATTTTCAATGTGAAGATAAATGGCTGACAAAACATTAAGCCCCATTGAACACAGTTAAGTATTCTTGCTATCTGAGCCTTGGTTTGACATAAGCAGAGAATTATTTTATTTAAGCCACACTTAGAATTCATGACAGGTTCACTTTCAAACACCAGATCTCTGATGGCACTGCTGTCTTTACATGATGCTTCAATTCCCTTTTAAGAGGATATACTACCTGTCTGCATTTGACAAGTAAAGCTAAAGTTTTAATAACTCCAAAGGTGTGTCATTGCTGGGAAAGAACTGATGAAAGGCTTGAAAGAATTATTTGAAAGGCACCTTATTACTTTCATATCAGAACACAAATAAAAAGCAGACAATTTCATTACTGTCAAGAGCACATTTTTCAACTATACATCTCTATAGCAACATTTCTATCTATAGCAACACTTCACTGATTAATTTGAGATATAGACTACATGAGGAACGCATTTCATTTGCTTATTCTGTAGGCAACTCCTAAACCTGCTTAGGAGTGATATCAATATGTAAACACTGTTAGGAAACTCAACAGGACATTTTGTTGGGTGTGGGAGACATAATTGTGATTTCAAACATGAATGTATAGTTTACTGCTATGGAAAAATCCTAAATTTGATATCCAAAGTCCTCCGCAAGGATGTGCACTCATAAATGATTTCCCAAAATTCCTTAGGCTACCTTGTTGGTATTTCTCTAATTCTCAAAACCACTTTCTCCACTTTTGAAGGTCACAATGTCTTTGTGGGTATTTTTGTGACTTTCTTCAGGGCACATGCTTTCTTTTTTGTCTTCTAGTTCTGGATACTGCTTTTGTCTTTTTTTAAAGATTTTTATAGGGGAATTGGGGAAGGGGAACAGACAAGTTGCTGTCCTTTTGTTCTTCAGTCTAGTTGTGGAGGACGTCGCTTCACTGGCTCATGTTGGTATTATCATTGCACTCTTCCCAGGTGAGGCAGATCGGTCGCCAGCCTCTGGACAGCCACTCACGGCGGCTCTTGGCAGCTCACATTGGCTGCCAGCTGCTCATGCCGGCTGCCGGCCACTCATTGTAGCTTTATGACAGCCCACTGAAACTTCATTGTAGTCTACACCATTGCCGGTGACTCTTGGCAGCCCAGCTCCAGGTTGAGGTGTTGTTCACCATCTTAGCTGTAGAGGGCACAGCATCACTGGCCCACGTGGGATCCAAACTGGGACCCTGCTGCTCAGAGCTGGCATCCCAAGCCAGCTCTTAACCAATGCGCCACGCAGCCAGCCCTGCTTTTGTTGTTTTTAAAGGTTGTTTTTCTCTCTTGGTTGTGTGGTTCCTGGTTCATACCATGTTGATCTGAATGAAATACTCAATAACTCTTCTTAAATTTTGCCAAACAAACTTCTCATAGGAAGGCATTTGGGTAGATGGATTTGACAAGTTTTGAGAATATGAAGGAACAATGGCAGCAATACAAACAGTTTTCAAAATCAAAGTTAGATATAAAATTCTCTTGGCTATTTCATTAATGAGGCACCATTTGCCTGCCACATACTTCACGTTCTCCTTCTGTCCACCAGTCTTTTACACTTTTCCAGTTTCCCTACTTTCCTCTTGACTACCCCTAACCTCAAGCCCATTTGAACCCTCTCACTTACAGTCTTATTCCAGCTGGGTCTCAGGTCCCACCTTCTCCCTAAATAGTTCTTTATGTTCTGTTTTTAAACAAAGACAGTAGGAAGAGCTTGAGTATTAACATTCTAGAATTTGTGCCATTTCTGATCTGTTTTGAATAGCAATGTTACCTCGCTCATAACATGATTTTGAAAATTATAAGGTAAGTGCTCAGTACATGTAAAGTTCCTTTCTACCCTTTCTCTAAACCATGGGCTCAAAATCTGATCATCAGAAAATTATCTCTTCTGAGCCAGTTCCATCTCCTGCTGGCTTCCACAATATTGAGTACAGTCTTTCTACATTGGTACACCTGACAGGGGCCATGTTTCTACTTATTCTTCCCATTTCCAAACTTGGGTTACCACTCTATATCTTTTGTATTTGGTTTGGATTGAATACCTTATCTGCCCTATACTGAGTTATTTATTTTTTGTTGTTTCTTTCCTAGCACTGCCATACTATCAGGTTTTGTAAAAGTCTGAGTAGTTTGGCTACGTTGCTGGGATGGCAGAAGGTGTCTCAGTGGCCAATTCTAGGATAGGCCAGACACACAAATTAAACTAGTTTTGTGGGTATTGCTGAATGCAGATTCCCACCTGCTCTAGCTGCTGCTTTTCTGCCTATCTTGTGCTTTCTTGAGTTTACTCCTTCTCTGTCCCTAACATATATCTACAGTAGTCTTTTTATCATAAGTTTCATAATTATATTACTGATTATATATTGTCATGAGGCTCCTTTTTATTTACTATTTTACTTGTAACTCATGGTGTCATGAAGTCTTCTAGCAAAATAATATGGTAAAGTTAGGATGTACTTGAGCATAGTTTCAAAATCTATTAAAGCACTAGCAATGTGCTGACAGATATTTACTGTACATGTAAATATCTACTTAAAATAAAATAAAATATCTACTTAAAAAAGACTACTTAAAAACATGAAGTCTGAAGTTATAAGTCATCACTTTGGTTTTTGATGCCTTATAGTAGGAGGAGAAAGCTTTAATGTGTGGAAAACGTACTTACAGTGATAAATTTTATAACTGTGTTAAAATTTATAACTGTAATAAATAGAATTTAAAAATCAACTCTTAAGCTTAACTTACACATACTATTTTTAAAACAAGTCCATTAATTTTACTTAAATTAAAATATTCATTTTGTTTTCTATTACTGTTCAATTAGCTTACAGATTTGCTAGACTAAATTCCTTAGATTTTAATACAATTTAATTATTTGATTAATGAATACCTTTAAATCTAATGTATCTAATTCTCTTAAGAACATGAAATACATGAAATACAGAACAAGGCAGACCTATAATTTGAATGAAAGGGACATCATAAACTCTTAAATATGTGTTATGAACCATATATATATATATATATATATATGAATTTAATACATTATATTTTCTTTGGCTTTAAATATTTTAAACAAAAATTATGTATATTTTACATTAATATCATAAGTATAAGCACCTCAAATTATCTTAAAATGTTTAAAATGAAAAAGAAAGTCTAATATTATGACAGTCAAGATTCAGCTACTCTTAAGTATTTTACACAGAAACATTGAATACTATAACACTGTATAGGGAAAATCTTTGAAAGGGCTAAGAAACTGGGCACAGCTGGAATTACCAAATTTAAAAACAAACCACTAAGTCTGACGTCCAAGGACCAGAAAGTTCCTATGTTCACAGGCACCTCTGCTGCCCCAGTTTTGTCTCAACACCTATGCCACCAATGACTAGACGTCTGCCAAGTTTGACTGCCCCAGCATCCCTTCTGTTCCCACAGTACTGCTTATCAGGTGGGTGTTGTGGCAGAGATGTTATTTGTTTCAATTCTATTTTTCAAGTCTCCTGAGATTATATTTAATTGGCAGAAATTATTTTATATACAGAGCCCTGCTGCCAAGGAGCCTGAGTGATGTAACTTTTATTTCTTGGCTCTTCATACCAGGAGGCACGTGGAAAGATATAACGTAGCCTAGTGAACCAAGCCAATTATGTCCACCATAGAGTCCCGTAAGTTCTCAAAGTTATGAATTCAAGTTAGAGATTGCGGCCATTGGTCCAGAATTCTGGACCAAAATTTCTAGGGAGATTATCATCAAATATATTTGTTTATTATTGGATCCATTCTGATAGTTTGTCTTTATCTGCTGTATCAACCAGGGACCCCAAATTCAATGCTTTCAGCTTGGATTTAATGTAAGTTTTACAACTCAGGCATTAAAAATTCCCAATCCAATTTTATCATAGCCTCATAGTAACTCCTTTCCCAGCTTTTCATTATTTGACTTTACATGTTTGAATTCTCATCCCTCACATAGAAGGCAAGTAATTTCTTTATTGCCTGACACAGAGAACATAATTTCACCAATAACGGAACTGAATTTCTGTTATAATGAAGCACTTACCACATGGTTTAGCTGAATATTGTTCCTTCTATTTATGCTGAGATAGGTATTCTCTTGAGAAAAGTTAAAGATATTTAACCCTTGATAATTATTCTTTTTCTATTGAGATAATATGCTTTCTGCAAATCCTCTTAATCTGGTTCATAATTGTGATGCGCACATTATGCGGGCAAGTTGAGGCTGGATTTTAAAGTCATGATAGTATCACATATTGGCTTAAGCGATAATTACTATTTTGGCAGTTGTGGTTGTTCCTCGACTGAAACAACTGATCACAGTCAGGTGTTTCTGACAGAATTCTAAGCGCCTTCAGGACACAACCCTCACCCTATAGCCTACAGCATCCAGCAGAGGTGCTGTGCATGTTGTAGATCGGTGCTTTGCAAACCCTTTTAAAACTTACTCCATTTTTTATTGTCATAAACATCTCTTTCTTTCCCAGAAAGTTATTTAAAAATTTCAAAATAAATTAAACGCATGACTGAAAACTAATAAAAATAATGGTAATTTCAGAAGAAACACATTTTGATGCTAAAAGCTATTCATCTTTTATTTTCTGTAATTTCAAGATGCTTATTGAGTCAGCTTGCTTGCCAGCCATATGCCTTTCTATCCCAGCAATTGTGGAAGATGCTTGAGACAGATCTTATTCGGCATCAAACTTGTTATACACTTTGTTTTCAATCTACTTCATACCAATGTTTATGATATAGTTATTACATGTCAAGCATTTTTTAAAATACTTTGGATGCCCTAATTAATTAGTTCTCACAACATCCCCATGAGGTTGGTACTTTTACCACCCCCATTGCATAGATGAGGAAACTGAGGCCCTGATAGGTAAAGTCACTGGTACAAGGTCACACAGCTAGACAGTGGTAGAGCTGGGATTCAAATACAGGCAGTTGACACCAGATCCACATGGTCATCTGTTAGGCAGTGTCGTGTCTGTGTCTTCAACCCCATCCTAGATTCTTTGAATGTACTTTTTAAAGGCACATACCCCAACCTACAGATAGTCACTGTATTTAATAGAATAGAAATACTTAATAGGATGCAAACTGAA
This sequence comes from Hipposideros armiger, assembly GCF_001890085.2. Lineage (NCBI taxonomy): Eukaryota > Metazoa > Chordata > Mammalia > Chiroptera > Hipposideridae > Hipposideros > Hipposideros armiger. The sequence goes on along the minus strand of NW_017733186.1, from coordinate 29,927 downwards.
GATAAAAAACTACTAATTTTATTCAATAGATTTTTACTGAACACCAAATATGTAAAAAATACATTATTATGCAGATTGTATATATTTTATTTTGTATTACTATGTTGTTATCTATTTTTATTTAAATAATTTTATTAAATGTATCTAAACTTTTTCTTTTCTTTTTTATTTTTCCTCCACCAAAAGAAATAAAGGAGAGGTGAACTGATTTTTATTCCTGGCACTTTCTTTGGTTATCCATCAATTCATTTTGACTGAACAAAATCCTGTGCCTGATGAATTGTAGGCAACAGAGTTAGTTGGGTGTCATTCTTTTACACAATATATGTGTTTATATTTAGGTTTGAGATACCCTGACTTGATCAGGGTAGACGACTGTCACATACTGATTTTAAAAAACATTTTAATAAACTTTTTATTTTATAATGAATTTAGATTTACACAGAAGTTGAGTTCTCAAACACCCTACATCTAGTTTTCTCTATTATTAACACCTTACATTAGATATATATGTCACAATTAAAAAAACACTTGATACATTATTATAAACTAAATTCCATACATTGTTCAGATTCCTTTAGTTTTTATCTAATATCCTTTATCTGATCCAGGATCTCATCCATGATATATATTACATTTAGTCATTATGTCTCCTTGGGCTCTTCTGAGCTGTGACAGTTTCTCAGACTTTCCTTGTATTTGATGACCTTGACAGTTTTGAGGAACACTGGTCAGATATTTTGTAAAATGTCCCTCATTTTGGATTTTGCTGATTCTTTTCTTGTGATTAGATTGTGGTTATGGATTTGGGGGAAGACGGTCACAGAGGTAAAGTAGAATTCTCATCACATCATATCAAGGGTACACACCATCAACATGATTTATCACTGTTGATGTAAATCTTGATCATGACAGGTAGTGTTGGTAGGATTTCTCCACTGCAAAGTTACTGTTTTTTTCCTCTTTTCATAGGAAGTTACTATGTACAGCCACGCTTAAGGGGTTGGAAGTTATACTCCATCTCCTTGACAGTGGAGTGTACACATGAATTATTTGGAATTCTGCATAAGATACCTGTGTATTCTCTATTTATTCTATTATTTTTATATCAATATGTACATATTGTTATTTTATACTTTTGGTTGTAATCCAATACTACTTTGTTTATTTTCTTGCTCAAATTGTTCCAGCTTTGAGCATTAGGAGCTCTTTTAGCTGGCTCCTGTGTCCCTTTGACTTAATCCCTCATTGTGGATTTTTTTTTTTAAGAACTTGCATGCTTTCTGGTACTACACAGTGCTCCTCCAGGATCGTTTTTATCTATTAATATTTCCTGCTGCAATTCCAGAACCTACCTCCTCTCCAAGGTGCTCTGTTTCTTTTAATTGAGGATGGTATTGGAAATCAAGACCTGGATGCTAGATGTGCTCCTTGCTACTGGAGTGTCATTGCTTTTAGGTCCTCTCAGATGACAGAGCAAGAAAGTATGTGTGTACAGTGACCCATGTATGTGCACTTATCTATGAATACTTTCATACACATTTATATTAGTTTCCTAGGGCTGCACTAATGAAGTACCACCAACTAGGTGACTTAAAACAAAGAAATGTATTGTCTCATCATTTTGGAGGCCAGAAGCTTGAAATAATCAAGGTGCCGTCAGAACCATGCTCCCTCTGCAGACTCCAGAGAAGGAACTGTTCTCTGCTTTTCTCTTAGATTCATGTAGCCTCAGGTGCTCTTTGGTTTGCAAATGGCTCACTTCAATCTCCCATCTTCACATGGCATTCTCTTTGCATGTCTTCACATCACCTTCCCTCTCTGTGTCCCATCTTCTCTCTGTGTCCATGCCCTTTTTTATAAGGACACCAGTCACATTGGATTAGGGCCTACCCTGATGTCCTCATTTTAAATTGATTACTTCTGTAAGGACCCTTTGTCACATTCTGAGGTACAAGGGATTAGGACTTCAGCATATCTTTTTGGGGAGACAATTCAATTTATCACAATATCTATCTGTGTTTATATTAAGCTAAACCTGAGTTCATACTGACATCTCCAACTCTAAGCCATCCATCCTCCACTTGTTCATCTGTAACCTCCCAATCCAATGACAAACCTAACTCCCACCTTCCACCATCCATTTACTTAATTCTTCAATTACAGTATGTGGTGGTTTCATAACTGTTAACCTTTACACAAGCAACAACTTTTATCACCTACTGGTGGCCCTCTTATAAGGACACCAGACCTATTAGAATAGAGACTAACAGCTCTAACAGCTTCATTTTCACTTAATCATCTCTTTAAAGACCTTATCTCCAAATGCAGTTACATTCTGAGGTACTGGGGATTGAAACTTCAAGTATGGATTTGGGGGGACCACAATTCAGCCCAAGTAGTCCTTCAACTATTCAGCCCTCCTCCCACCCCAAGCTCTGCACTGACTGATCTGATTACTGTCCCTTGTGGCTTTTCTAGAATGTCATACAAGTGGAATCTGTATTAGGAGCTTTTCAGATTGGCTTCTTTCATTTAGTGATATGAATTAAATTTTCATTAATTCAATTTAATTGACCTAATTAATTTTCATTCATTAATTAATTAAATTTCATTAATTTCATGATTTAGCCATGTCTTCACACAGCTAGATAGCTCATTATTTCTATCACTAAATAATATTCTATTTATAGCTGTGCCATGGTTTGTTAATACATTCATTTCCTATTTTGGGCAAGTACGAATGAAGCTACCATAAATTGTGTGCAGGTTAATGTGTGGACATAAAATTTTAAATGATTTTAGTAAATTCCAAGAGCGTGTGTGAAAACTATATTTAGCATCTAAGAAACTGGCAAATTGTCTTTTAAAGTGGCCGCAGCATTTTGTTTTCCCATCAGCAATGAGTTAGGGTTTCTGTTGCTCTTCATTTTTGCCAATAATTGTTTGGTCAAGAATTCTAAGAGATGCATAATGGCATCTCATTGTTGTTTTAATTTGCATTTTCTTGAACTATGATATTGAGCATATTTAAACAATAAGGAGAGTTCCTGTTTCTCGACCAGCATCTGTTATCGTCAGTTTTGGGGATATCAGCTATTCTTATACGTGTGCAGTGATTTCTCATTTCCCAGTGGCAAATGATTGGTTTATCTTTGGTGATATGTCTTCAAATCTTTAGCACTTTTTAAAAAATAAGTTTGTTTTTCTAGTTTTGAGATTTAAGCATCCTTTGTATATTTTGGATAAAAGTCCTTTATCAGACATATGCTTAGCAAATATTTTCTCCCTGATTCGATTTGCTTATATTTTGTTGTGGATTGCAGGGGCAAATGAATATAAAACATGAAATTCTTAGTATTATGTGGACCAAAGAAATTTTTGAAAATGCAAATTTCCTAATGTTGAGAAGATGCTGGCTAGGACCATTACAATTGGAAAATTATAATAAATATGATTTCATTTTATATCGCTGACTGGAAAAACATATCAATTTGATTTCACCTTCTTTTAATATAATGTTAGTATAATTTTTTTTCACTTTTTCATTTAGCAAGCAGACTGTTTACAGTTTAAGAAGGGTGCAAATAAATGTTTAGGATCACACAACTGAGAAGTGGTGGAGCTCTATTTTACGTTCAGTTTTTCAGGTCTTAAAAGTCCAAGATTTTCTCAAACAGCCTTGTTTGAGAAAACAAGATAGCCTTTTTAAGAGTAGGGGAGATGGAAAATTGATACGTTGAAAGCCATAAAGAAAATCAGTAGTAAAGTTTCAAAATGAAATATATATGTGTGTGTGTGTATATATATATATATATATATGTGTGTGTGTGTGTGTATATATATATATACATATATATGTATATATATACATATATGTATATATATATTTTTTGATATCTGTGCTAAAACCATGTCTAAGATATTATTCAAGATTACAGATGTATGTATGTGTGTGTATATATATATATATAAATATATATGTGTGTGTATGTATATATATATGTGTGTGTGTGTGTGTGTGTGTAGGTATTTTCAATACTCAGCATATGTAATATGTATATATTATATATATTATACATAATATATACTGAGTATTGGAAAATATATACATACACACATACATTTATATTATATTAATATATAATTTTATATAATATATAATATGTGTATAAGTATTGAAAATAAACTTCTTAAACCATATTCCCGTGAAGAAAATTGGGATTGGCCCATGCTCGTTTACTATGAGAAGCTGATATAAAGTCTATACAACTCAATACTATGTTTCTTTTAAAAGCATGAAAAAGTGTTTTTTTTTCCCTGAACCTCAAACTCATTTTCTTTGACACAGTGTTCTCTTATACAGCAGTGTCTTTTTGTGAAAATTATCAATGCAATATTATTAATCATTTAGCAGCTGGCATAAGAAAGAGCTTTTAGGAAACGGGTTGATGTACAATTCAGAAATAATCATTTGCTCACTGTGCTGCATGAGATGTCTGACACTTCATTCAATGAACCAAGACACATCCTCATATTTTTGCCACTGATTTATGAAATTGGAATGTGTGGTATATGCTTCTTTAATAGGCCCCATCATATTTATAATCTAGTGCTATGAGAACAATAGGTAGCATTCTTTAGATGAAATTGAAAAGGAAAAATAAAGGAAAAATTATCTTTCATTTCTCTTGAAGTGGTTCATTTCTTATCAATTAATAATGCAAAATAGCCGCAAAATATTCAACTGAGTTTTACAGAAGGAACTGCACATTTTATAAATACCCCCATTAGCTAAAAAGTTTCAGAATGTGTTAAGAAGTTGCTTGTGAATTTACGAATATGGAGTTGACATAATTACATTTTATTTTAATGTCATGACAGTATGTTTATTGTGTGGTCAAAGCTTATAAACTGGGACATTTAATATAACAATAAAACTACTTTCCATAATTGTTCCATAATTTGGAAAAAGACACACTTTTTAAGAATTAGTTAAATCATGAATGCTTATATTTAGAAAAATGAGTTTATGTGAGAAAATAACTTGGTAAATTTGGGATGATATTCATTTCAGTAGAGGATGAGGTAATCTATAATCTCATATTAATTGCCCAAAATGTGCTCGTGTTCTGCTTATCAAAGAAAAATTATTGACTCAATTCAGTTTTTAAAATGCTGAACTTTGAAATATCAAAAAGTGTCCTGGTCTATGTAATGCCACATAAACTCAGAAATTGCCCTTTTTCCAACTGAGTTCTTTTTTCCACCAAGTCTTCTCACATGTGTAAAGTGCTTTAATAAGCAAGAGCCACAGTTCTGCCATTTCAATAATTCTCCCAGCAAATAGCCTGAATCTTGAAGGAATATTTTATATGTTCAGAAAGTCTAGAAGCAGGGGTGACCGGTTAGTTTACAGTTGGTTATAGCATAGTGCTGATAACACCAAGGTTGCAGGTTCAATCCCCACATAGGCCACTGTGTGCTGCGCCCTCCCTAAAAAAAAAAAAAAAAAAAAAGT
>NW_017733186.1:17112-18765 GCF_001890085.2 Hipposideros armiger | reverse complement strand
AGTGACCGGCGACTGATCTGCCTCACCCAGGAAGAGCGCAATGATAATACCAACATGGGCCAGTGAAGTGACGTCCTCCGCAACTAGACTGAAGAACGAAAGGACAGCAACTTGTGTTTCCCTTCCCCCAATTCCCCAATAAAATCTTTAAAAAAAAAAAAGAATACACATCCAAGAAAGACTCTTTTGAAATTATTCTTGGAGAAAGAACACCAGCAAAATGAGAAATGAATCTTGGGGGAAGTGACACTATGGAGTTATAGCTCAGCAAGTTTTATTTCCTTAATTAGCAGCAATAATAAACAGACAGAGAAAAACAAACAAACTTTGTAACAATCCAGAATTAGAATTCCAGGTATTCTAATATGGCTTTGGCTGCAAGGGATGTTGGAGATCAGAGAGGGCTGAGAATAGTTGAAGAAGAATACATAGATATTAATAAACTTAAGAAATTGATAGTCTAAAGTAAATGCAAATATGGGCCTTAATTAGACATAATTGCACAGAAACAAAAATGTTATGTTTGCTGTTTTAATAGAATTCAAGATGCCTTTGATTTAAATGCATGTTATTATTTCATTTACCACTATGAAAGAAAAAATGTTGCCAACTTCGAAAAAAGACTGCCAATCAGGACACAATGCTTTCTTATCAAAATTTTTATTCATATTGAAAGAGGTCTTTTAGACATTATTATTCTTAATAAAAATATAAAAAGAAAAACCAAAATAATACCAATTAACATATTCATAAAACTTCTTCACCCAGAGTCCAACTCTTCTACATGACTTTTTATTTATTTTATTTTATTTTTTTATTGGGAAACAGTGTGTTTTTTCAGGACTCATCAGTTCCAAGTTGAGTAGTTGTTTCAATCTAGTTGTGGAGGGTACAGCTCAGCGGCCCATGTGGGGATCGAACCGGCAACCTTGGTGTTGTGAGCACTGCACTCTAACCAACTAAGGTAACCAGCCACCCCCAAATGACTTTTTAACTTAGCATCATTGATATTTGTGTTTTTCTGCACAAATTAATCCTCTGTGCTGTAAAGAGTGGTAATGTAATATTTTTAATGAATTTATAGAATTGAAACTACCATGCATTGCAGGTAGAGCAAGCTGACTTTGGACTTCTGGTGAGGAATTATGCTAAGGATGTCCAATTGACCAGCTCCATCCACCTCTTTGCCCATATCATTTGGTTCCTAAGGTTAAAAATATTCTATTCTCCACTATTTTCTCTAAGATTTTCTTCCAAGCTGCTGACAACCATTCTGCTAATTACGATGCTGACACTTGATATTCCTGCATGCTCAGAGAATGACAAGTGTGTCACAACTACTGCCCAGCCTATAGTGATCACAAAACATTATATAGAGGGCTGGTCAAGTGTCACATTGGTTAAGAGCTGGCTTGGGATGTCAACTCTGAGCATCAGGGCCCCGTTTCAAATTCCACATGAGGACCAGTGATGCTGCACCCTCTACAGCTAAGATGGTGAGCAACAGCTCAACCTGGAGCTGGGCTGCTGTGAGTCGCTGGCTATGGCGTAGGTTGCAGTGGGGCTAGCCGGCAGCAGGCATGAGCTTTTCTGAGCTGCTGTGAGCAGCTGTCCAATGGCCGGCAAGTAACTGCCTTGCCCAGGAAGAGCGCA
>NW_017733186.1:10598-16365 GCF_001890085.2 Hipposideros armiger | reverse complement strand
AATCATATTCTTACATGCTTAAATCATTAATCAATAATCAATCATATTCTGGATGATGCAGTTAGAGAAATGAAATTTAAAAGCATGTCTTTGAAAACTTACTATCAACATTAAAACAGTTAAACTCAAATTGTTAACTTTGTAAGAGGTTGTTTAGGATAATAGAAAAATATGAAGAGTTATAAAAATATAAAAGCTCATAGAAACAAACATTAAAAACTACTTCTTTCAAAAGAGAAAACATAAAAAAGTGACAAAAGTAAGGTAAAACATGCAGATTCTGTCAATAAATATAATTAGATTAAGCATCTTATTGAAGATGAAGACTGTCATTGGGGGTATAAAGAACAAAATTATTTAAGAGATGCACCTAAAACTACATAATCTGAATTATTAAAAATAAATTGATGGGCAGCATTTCTCAAATGAAGGAAAAATGAAAGCTCCTCTTGAAATTTTAATTTCAGACAAATTGAGAAGAGAATTAAAGACAAAATTAATTAAATGGGATAAAACCTGTTATTTATATTTAAATAAAAACATAATATTTATGTGTTCTTTTTGGTGGTGCTTAATAAAATTTCAATGTATATAATTTAAAGACCATTGCTTGGAAAAAGAAATAGAAACACAAATGAGCTAGGAAAACTGCCTTTACCTCTGACATGTTCAGTAGAAAATTACAATAACATAATAAAAATGAAGTGCCAGTTTACATGTAAAACTTTTTTCTTTTTTTTTTAAGATTTTTATTGGGGAATTGGGGGAAGGGGAACAGACAAGTTGCTGTCCTTTTGTTCTTCAGTCTAGTTGTGGAGGATGTTGCTTCACTGGCGCAAGTTGGCACCATCATTGCGCTCTTCCCGGGTGAGGCAGATCAGTCGTCAGCTTCTGAATGGCCACTCACTGCAGCTGCTGGCCACTCTCGCTGGCTGCTGGCTACACCGGTAGCCCATGGCAACCCACTTGCAGCAGGGGCTGCAGCCTACGCCGTGGCTGGCGACTCATGGTAGCCCAGCTCCAGGTTGAGCTGTTGTTCAGCATCTTAACTATAGAGGGCAGTGTCACTGGCCCTCATATGTGGGATCCAAACCGGGGCCCTCTGTCATCCCAAGCCAGCTCTGAACCAATGCGCCACTTGGCCGGCCCTACATGTAAAACTTTTAATGCAAAAGAGATATAAAAACTTATTTTCCAATACCCATGAAATCTTTAGCACCAAATATCAGGCACACATTAGCACATATTAGGCTACACAGTAAATTAAGAACATTCCAAGTGGCAGAAATTATTCAGGATAAACTTTTTTTCTGGCCAAAATGCTATAAAATTTGAAAGTTATAATTAACATTTAGAAGTAATCAAAACACCCAAGCATTTGTTAGTTGATCCAACAACAAATCTTCATGTCAACAAGAAGATTAAAGAAGATCACTATTAGATAAAGCGTTGGGAGCACCTAAATTCATGAAAGAATCCAATTCATAGTCAAATGTTTCTAATATAAACACTGACTTAAAATAAAAATTCATTTGTAACCAAATTTTTAAACAATCATACTTTTATAATCATATTTGCAGATAGCCTCTTCAAATAGGTTTCTAGACATGAAAGCATTGGGTTAAATGGCATGCATTTTTATATGCGTTTAATTTGTATTCCAACCTTATTTCCCAGAAATGTTGAAAAAGTAAAACTAACAATTATTGCCTCTGTTAAAATATAATAAAAACTAACTGAATAGACATCAATCAACTATGTAAAACCTAAAACTCTACCTTTCTAACAAATAATATTGACTCTGTTCTTGAGCCTGATCATGCAACAGAGTGAGCAACTTCACCAAGTTGTAGTGAGCTTGTCAGATAATTTTAACATCAGAGTCAGAGCCTTTATTAGGAAGCATCCGAAGCTAGCTCGCATAGTTCTGTGGGTGCCAGCAAGTGCTTGTCCTTCCCTGACTGGTCTGTGGTGCTGGTGTGCCCCACAGCTGAATTTGACACGTGGCTTACCGGAGGACCCAGCTAGGCCCCTGTCCTACTGCTTGCCATGGGGCATTCTAGAGAAGCAGTCCGTGGAGTGTGACCACCCAAAGTCCTACTGATACACTATTCTCTGCCAAGCTGTGCTTGAGGGTAGAAAGCCAGCCCCTCCTTCCCTTGCCCTTCCCTCTACTTTCCTAACTGGCTCAGGGCCTATTCCCATAAGAAGGTACATGCATCCTTGTTCTTTTGTGGTGGTCTTTCAGCATTCTCTCTCTCTCTCTTAATTGTACCTCTATAGGTATGTTGTGTTTTAGGTGTGTGTGTGTGTGTGTGTGTGGTGTGTTACATACATACTGGTACTTGCTCATTTGGGTTTGTTTTCCTTTTGCACAAGTTGGCTGAGCACCAGTATCCATGAGAGCACCAGATGAGAAATGCTCATCAGGCTCATGTCCCACTGCAAAGGAAATTCTTCTGTGGGTATAAACAGGGTGGGATTGGGGTGAAGGCATAAGTCACATTCTCCATAGACAGCTATCATTTGCACCTTCCCTCCCTCCCCATCCAAGATTAGCCTGTTTTTTACTTCAGTTTTCTTTATGTACTCACTTAGTGTGGGGAAGACTAAACCAAGTCTTTGGCTTTCTTCATTGTTTTAGTCTTACATCTTGCAGGATATTGTAGAGTTTAGCCATTCATAATTTGGAAATTATCCTCCACAAGTAAAGATGGGGATGTTTCTCCATGGGAAGGCATGATGACCTAGTACTGGTAGTTGACATCTTGAGATTCTGTAATGGAATGACCTCATATGGCACTCCATTAGAGCTTTTTCAAATTACAGTGTGGTACTGACATAATTGATGTGCAGAAAAATGGAATGGGATATGCATTGATGTATCTCTGAATTAAGCATATGCTAATGGAAGCATTACANAAAAAAAAAAAAAAAAAAAAAGTCTAGAAGCTGTACCTGTTTGTGCCATAGCAAGAGGGCTAAACTCAGGGGATAAGGAATCAGTCAGTCTCAGTGTCATCACTGTGGTCTGTGGTTTGTCACAGCCTAAAGCGACAGGGTCATGTAAAAGTGTAAGTCCTCAGAAAGAAGCAGCAACCAAGTTGCTGGTACCAAGCGGCAGCTAAACAGCCCTGAGTGCATTATCTGGGCTGAAATTCTGAGCTCCTCCAATCACCGGCTGACTTACAGCAAGGTACTTAGTACCTCGGTGCCTTACATTTTTCGTATCTGAGTGGGACTAGAAGTAGTACCTACCTCATACAGTCATACTGAGGCTTTAATGCCATGGCCCATTTTTAGTACCTAACTGGCATTTGATCAATACAGTGTAGTAGGAGTAGCCCTACAAGCATCCTCTTATAAGCATACATTCGTATTTTTTGTTGTTCATGTTCTTTCCACATTTACTTTGCTGTATTTTTACCTGCTTCAAAAAACGGAAGATGATGGTTTGCTTTGTGTGATATAAATTGGAAAATATGTTGTGCCATTGTTCTAAGTAAAAAAGTACTTTATAAAATTCCAATTGACCAGTGAACCTTTATAATCAAATAAAATTTAGATTGTATCTTTCATGTTCCTTAATTATCTACTAAGCTTGGAAAACACTGGCAAAGAGAGAGCTCCTGAGTGATGGAAAAATTGTGAATTCATTAGATTTCATTTGCATTGTTGAACGAAATTTTAAATCGATGTTTAATTATATTTTATCTTGTTTTGTAAGATGAAGCATCAGAACTCAACATCAAGTTGAGTGCTCCTCAACTCCTCATTATAACTCCTCATTATAAACATGAGGAGCTGTGAGAGCTCTGTTCTCTGGCGGCCCCTATAGACCCTATGTGAGTGAACCTTAGTGAGAGAAGAGGGACCAGAAAAAAACGTGAGGATGATTTGCCCTCAAAATCTTTGCGAGATCTGAGAAGCCGAGGAAGCTCCTTTGAAGATCATCTTGACAATGTGTCTGTTGCAGGGCAGCCAGTGAATCCAATTTAATTTAAATTATTCATTTAAAATTTGGTATGTAGAGATGGATCATGTCAGGGAAAGAATTCAGCAACTTTGCTTAAGGAACTTGGGTTGTTCCTGAGAGGCAAAGACAGAAATTTTAAATGCTGCTGAGATTCAAAGTTACTGAAACCTGTTGACAGGGCAGAGTAGCCATGGCCAAGGCTTGGAAACAGGCAAGAGCAAAGAAGCCCTTGATATTCACATCGCTGGGTGTTAGAAAATGGACGGGATCAGTAGGTTGGTCTCTGCATGTGGCCAGTCGTTCTGAAGTAAGCATGCATCTGACAGCAAACTTAGTCCTTATCTAGACCTCTCCCTCTAGAGGAAGATAAAACATAAGCCAATCTAAAATGTTATAAATTTGAGAACCCCAAACTGAGCATGGTCATGCAAAGGAGGGGAGCCATGCAAGGAGACAGCCTCCCCCTGAAACTTGCAGAATGACAGCACCCAGGACAGGCAGCTGCTCATCTAAAGCTTGGGCAGAGGTGTTTACCTTAGCCACAGATGTTGAACAGGACTGGAGGGGCGTGCCAGCCTTGGTGATGAACTGAGGGCTGTTTGCGTGTCCTGGATGGTAGACAGGCATTCGGTGTCTACAAAGGACAGACTGGAAGCAAATTAAACTTGCAGAGGTTTGTTGTCATATCTGCAAACTATAAAGGGTTAATACCCTCCTGTAAGACGGGGAGCAAGTAGGCTGATGAATTGGAAATGAACAAGCACTCTGGGGATTCTGGGGATTATCATGAAATGATGGTGATTCTGTGGAAAGAGCCGTTAAGCATTAAAACGTGATGGAATAGTAGCTTAATCACATACTGGTGTGGAGGGAGATCCCTTGTGCATGCAGGAGGTTGGAATCTTTTTCTATTTCAGCCAAGCAGCCTCAACCTGTAAAGGCCTTTGTATGGTATGTTATGGGAAGGTCATCAACAGGGAGCGTGCTTGTAACCAACTGTAACCTGCTGTAACCAACTACCACAAATTGTCAGTTTAAAACAATACAAACGCCTTATCTTACAGTGCTGAAGCAGAGAGTTCTAAAATAGATTGTCAGGGCTTCATTCTCTCTGGAGGCTCTAGAGAAGAGTCAATTTCCTTGCATTTTCCAGCTTTTAGAGGCCACCCCTCTTCCTTGGTCATTGTCCTGCATCACCTCTGACCTGTGTTTCTTTCATCCTCTCTCCTCTGATTTTCCTGTCCTGTGTCCCACTTTCACTTATAAACATTCCACTGATAATGTTGGGCCCACATGGATAACCCAGTATAATCTCTGAATCTCAAAATCCCTAACTTAATCACATCTACAAACTCTTTTGCCACATAAAGTAACATGCCCATAAGCTCCAGGTATTAGGGCATCTTTGGGGAACCCATCATTCTGCCTACCACAAGGAATAATGCCACGAGTGGGCCCTGACACCTGCTGGCCCCATACTCAGAACCCTAGTTCCCTTCTGTAAATACTAGTTTTCATGGGAGTTTGAAGAGACCTTATTCATGACTCAATAATTTTTCATTAGATAGTGGCAATTTACCAGAATGACATTCCTAGTTATGTAGAGGCCTCCAAAACTATTACCCATGTGCCCTTGAGAATTTTTATTTGAAGCCATAACTTACTCAAGTAGATTAATCCAAGTTAAAACCAGTTTACAAATATCAAAAACAGTCCTACAAGTAAATTTAAGTTATTATTTAAAATGTTGTTTTTAAAACTAAACACAAGTCAATATTTTTGAAAAAAATG
>NW_017733186.1:2390-3873 GCF_001890085.2 Hipposideros armiger | reverse complement strand
CCTGTGAATTGCCAACTTTCCCTTTGAAAGCCCAGACACTTGTCCCAGTTCTCCTTAGCTCCAGAATGGCATATAAACCTCAAAGGCTCAATGCATCCTTGGGTCTCATGTTTCTGTGGCATCCCTGCAGGTAATAAATTTTGGACATTTTTCTTCTGTTAATTTGTCTCCTGTTAATTTGATTATTAGCCCAGACAGAAGAACTGAGAAAGGTGGCAGGGAGAAAAGTAATTTTTTTTTACCTCCACAAGGCCCACCCTGATTTTCAAGAGATTATATCATAAAATATATGCATTTTAGAAACCATGAAATAAAGCTTTTAAGCAATTAAAAAATACCAACTTTCTTAAGTAGGAAAAGAGAAATAAAAAGAAAAGATAAAGATTATATAGTAAGATAGAACACTAAGCATTACACAGAATAAAATCTCATTATAAGAGTAATTTCAATAAATGTGAGTTCAACTAAAAAACCTAAAGATAGAAATACAGAGATTGAATTTAAAGTAAGATTTAGCAGTATGTTGTATTAGTCAAGATCCCTTCAAGAAAAAAAATCGAAGTATTTAGAGGGGATTTAATACAGGAAATTTGTTATATACATGTAAGATGAGCAAAATGCAGATGATGATCAGCAGAAGCAGTAAAGAATAAGGGGTGATAGCCAAAGACCAGAAGTTTGCGGACAATTCTACACTGGATCCCAAGAGTGTGCACCTGCTGATAAACTGATGTTGCCACATCCTCGTCAGGACTCATAGAGTTGCCCCTTTGGCCAGGGCTGAAACCATGGCCTATGCTATGGTTACTACCAGTGCTGTCATTTGTGGCTGTGCTGTAGCCACGATTGCGCTGTCATTTCTCATGCTGATGCTGCCTCGGAAGACTGCTAGAAACGGGAAACAGGATGAGAAGTACCTCCTCCACCACCTTACATATTCCTATCAGGACTCCTATTAGCAGAACTTGACAGGAAACCAGTTGGCAAGAGGTCCTGGGAAATGTCACTTGTAGACTTTCAGTCCCTCCAACCCATAGCAGAATACAGAAGGGGCTTCAAACAAACATGCAAGTAACTGACATGTTATCTATTGTACAACACCTGCATCTAAAGCAAAAGGATATGGAACTGTTTATTTATTCATTATTTCAACAAATACTTTCTAAGTGTCAGCTCCTCTTCTAGTGCAGTGATACAAGAGGGAGCAAAACAGACAAAATATATGCTCAGCATATTTTTGACCTTTTAACTCAGAGAAGACAAACAAACAAATGAATAGTTAAATCCAGTAGTATAGTGGAACATGGCAAATGCTACATGGAAAGAAAAGCAGGGAGGATGGGTAGGGGGTTGCAATTTGTTCAAACAAGGGCCTGGAAAGACCTTGTTGAAAAGGTGACATTTGAACAAAGATATGAAGGAGAAGAAATAAGCCTAATGAAATGTGAAATATTTATTTTAATAATATCCCAAGTAAAGATTA
>NW_017733186.1:0-1000 GCF_001890085.2 Hipposideros armiger | reverse complement strand
ACACCCCTCAGCTGGCCCAAATCTTTTATTTATTTATAAGAGACTCCATGTACAAGGTTGCAAAAAATGATGGGCCCTTTAAAACCACCTGAGGAATTTGATTTGTGTGTCTCTTGGAATTTGGGGGACATAGGCCTATCATTTCACTTTGTCCTGGAAAAATACTTTATAGATGAGGTCCAGAGCCAGCATTGCATGGTAGTCTAGAGTATGAATGGGCACTGGGTGAGTGTTTCTCTAGGCTCCCTCATTCCAAGAGGAAAGCCTGAAGGAGTGAGAGAGCTCTAATGATGGAGTTTGCGTGGGGTGCACACCAGAAGCCAATAGCTGAGTAAAGAGTCATAACTTGGTCAGACAGGATGTCCCATATTAGGGAACTGTAGGTGGTGGTGCCTCATAAGTGGACCTTTAGAAGTGGGTCCTGAATGAGCCCCCTAAATACGTGCTCCACAAAATGGTCAACATGAGTCATTGGCCACACTCAAAGGCCATCAATAGCAGACTACAACAGTACTATTCAAGGGAGATCTTTTCCCTTTACTTCTCTCTTTCTATTTCTTTCCCTTCTACCCTGGTTGGGTCAGAGTCAGCAAAGTGATTACAGAAGGAAAAAGTGAAAGACGCAAGACGTTTGCTATAAAGTATATTACAAAATAAGAGTAACACTTGTGCCTCTCTGCACAATAAACAGAAAATAAGCAGAAGCAGAATTCTCTCAGAAAGAACTCAGTCAATAAATGTAAAAATAATTTCGGTTATTTTAACTATAAATATAAATATAATTTGAAACATCAATTAGACTATCAAAAGGACAAAGAAATAAAAGAACTGTCAATAATACTCAATGCAACTGAGGGTATATTGCATTTATTTTCTTAAAATGATGCAATTGTTTTTACCTTCCTAGAATGAAGTTTTTATCTATTCATCTATCTGTCTGTCTGTCTGATTCTCTCTAATAGCACATCTATTTTACTTTAAATTTATTAGAAGAAAATAT
>NW_017733185.1:90016-91679 GCF_001890085.2 Hipposideros armiger | reverse complement strand
CCATTTATAATTTGTTGTTTAGTAAATAATTTATAATGACTATTATTTTATTAACAATGATATTATGAGGTATCAAATATATCCTAGTATATATTTTCTAGAATAGTAATTAATTTAGCTATACCATATTCCATTAATTACAGTCTTATAAACAAAATATTGTCGACACTCTTGCAACAATTTTGTTTTCTGAACCTGTGTTTTGTTTAAAGACCATGAAATAACAATAGTGTAATTACTTACAGCTACTCTTCAAACATGTATATAGGTGTCCATCTTATGAATCAAAATAGCCATTTCAATTGCTATTATTAAGAAAAACATCTTTTTTTCCAACTCTATAAATTCTAGCTCTGAAAGTTACTACAAAAACTAATGTATTATTTTCCACAAATCTTACTTGTTTGCCAGTACAGATTTTATATAAACAACTTTTATTGTAGATCTCTCCATTTTATAATGATTATTATGAGTATGATAATTTTTAAGTATTCTAAATGTCCAATTACTTACTCAGCAAACAAATAGATGAAAAAGTTACACACTTTTTTTTTTCTAGAGATGTAGTAACATGAAAAAAATTAACCACGTGAACATTTTTTAACTTGGGGCTCTGCTGTTCATGCGTCAGTCTATTTTTTAACTCCTCCTTTCACAGAGAATGCACCCTCTAAAAGCATTTGCTTTATGATTGCCTACTGAAAGTCCAGTACAGTTTGAACTTTACATAGTTTTTCTTTTTTAACTCTTTTTACATTGTTTTGATGCCTATCTTCTTTGTGCACTGTCTGTCTTATACTTTGAACATATCTGTCTAATAACATTTCAAAACCCTAATGAAATTGCTTAGGTATCTGTCTCTCTTCATTAGAGAGCATATCACAGATATCTGTGTACCTTATTTATCACTTTTTTACAGTTATCTTGCATATTACCTATCACCTTATAGTCACCTAAGAAACTTTTGTTAAATTAAGGACTTTGATATAAAAGGATCCCATGGATAAGCTGGCCTCTGGCACTGATATTTCCAGAGGTGCACAAAATTTGACACTCTGATGTAAGTATCTCTGGAATTTGCCTTCTCTTGTATTATTAGCTTTACTTATGGCATTTTGCACTCTTTTTTGGCAGGATAACCACCAACAGCTCCAGGTCAAATTCCTCCTACCTCAGCATCTTTAGCAGGAAGACAGATTTCATTCCCCAAAAATGTCCACTAAAGCCTTAGAATGGACACTGAGTAGTCTTGTTTTGGTAACATGGCTGTATGTGTTATAGGTCATTAAGCTGGCTCCAACTCCCCGCAGCACTATGAATGAGTGGTGTCCACAATGTTCTGTCCTCAACAGCCCCGCTCAGCTCCTTTAGACTCATGCCTATGGCTTATTTTACAGTTAATCATTCTCATGTTTGGTCTTCCTCTTTTTCTGCTGCCTTCTATTTTTTCCCACCATTGTTGTCCTTTCTAAAGAATCCTGCCTTCTCATGATGTGCCCCAAGTAGGACAGCTCAGTTGTGTTATTTTTGCGTCCAGCTATGCTTCAGGCTTAATTTGCTCTAGGACCCACTTGTTCATCTTTCTGGCGGTCCAGGGTATCTGTAGAACTCTCCTCCAGCACTGTATTTCAAAACACCGTATTTGCCGGCGTATAAGACGACT
>NW_017733185.1:85250-89434 GCF_001890085.2 Hipposideros armiger | reverse complement strand
CTGAAGATATGTTCTTTAATTTACATGTTCAAGTTTGCTAATGAAGTTAAACATTATTTTCTTTTTTTGTTTTAATGAAAGTTTATTGGGGATACAGTGGTTAGTAAAATTACATAGGTTTCAGGTGTATAATTCTGTAATACATCATCTGTATATCCCATTGTGTGTTCACCACCCAAAGTCACTTCTCCTTCCATCACCATATATTTGATCTCAGTTACCCTCATCTACCACCCCCTCCCCCTTCCCCTCTGGTAACCACTATAAAGAAAAGATGAAATAGTGCCATTAGTGACAACATGGATGGATCTTGAGATTATTATGCTAAACGAAATAGGTCAGACAGAAAAATCGAGAGCTATAGGATTTCACTGATATGTGGGATATAAGACCAGAAGCAACAACGGAACAAGGCAAACAAAGAAACAAAAACTGATAGACATAAACATCATTTTCATATTTATTAATCATTTATATTTTCCTTGATTTAGTTCGGCTCCAGGTATTACTTCTAGAGGACTTAGAATGGGTGGAGGGAGAAGAGAGATGAAAAATAAAAAGAGATTTTGAAATGTAATAAGATAAATAGAGTGGGGAGAATATAAGAGGGGGTGGTAACCAATTCTCAGACCTTCTTTTCAACAGGGATAACTTTCTTCCCCTTAACTAGATTCTGTCACTACCCTCTATGCAACTCTTTTAGTGCCAGATCCATTATTTTAGAGTTTGACTTCTATTGACTCTAAGTTGATTTCTTTGGACCAGTTCTCGTTTCCTAGTAATCCTTCCTAGAGAGACTCTAGTGGAAAAAGGGTTATTTTCGACTATGATGCTTCCTCAGGTGGAGCAGTTGATCGTGGAATGTTGGTGAAATGATAATTATACCTCCTTTTTAAAGAAAATATCACTGCCAATGCTATATGTCATCATTTATTGGTACCAAATTCTGAAAAAATAGAGTATTGTTGTATGCTAATATATTGCAATTACTACTTTATTATTTGTAAAATATTTTTAATTCCTGGTGATAGGCATTCAAAAACAAAAATTATTTTACNTCTGAAATGATTCTTCATTTGTATGGTCCATGATGGTTCATAACCAGGTCCACTTTCCCACCAGAAAGAAGGGGAGAATACTTTGTATTTCTAAAGTGTATTTCTGATAGGTTCTAGCTTTTGCTCAATGTGATTATATCTGTCCTTTAATTGGAATGTTTGGCACATTTAAATTTCCATCATCATCAAACCATCATTATGGTTGGGCTGAAATCCATTGACTGGTCATTTGTCTTATGTTTTCCATATGTTTACTTTTTTGATATATTTAGGTATTTTCTTCTTTTGAATTTATTGACTATACCTTAGAATTACATTTTATATGTTCTATTGGGTTATTGTCTATAATTTTCTGTTAATCATTTCTAGCAGCTGCTCTAGGGTTTAAAATGTGCATATTTAACTTACCAAAATCTGCCTTTCAAATGATATTATATCATCTCATTTTTAATGTATGATTCTTATAATTGTATACTTTCCTTCTCCCATCAGACCTTTACACTGTTACTTTCATACATTTTACTTCTACATGGATTATGAATTCCAAAATATATTGTGGTTGTGTTTTTTTTTTTAAGATTTTTTATTAATTGGAAAATTGGTGAAGGGAACCAGCCAAGTTGTTGTTCTTCAGTCTTCATGGTGAAGAGCGCCATTCGCCATCTGGCTTCCCATCAGCAGCTCGCGGTCTCTAAGCTCAAGGTGTCGAGTTCAGCCTTAGTTGCAGGCGGGCGTAGCCCACCATTGAACAGGCAATCTTGTTGTTACACCAGCTGAGCCATCCTGCCACCTGTTGTCAGCTTAGGGACAGCTCAGCTCAGGTGCAGCATCACTGGCCCATGTGGAAATCGAACCAGCAGCCCTGTTGCTCAGAGCTCGCGCTCCTAAGCCAACTCTTAACCAACTGAGCCACTCGTCTGGCTCCCCAAAATATATTGTTACTATTTTTTCTTTAAATATTCAATTATATTTTAAAACTTAAAACAAGTAAATGTCTTCAGTATATCCTCATATATTTGCCATTTCTGGCATTGTTCATCCTTTTCTGTAGATCCAAATATACACATGGTATCATTTCCTTTTCCTTCTATTTCTTGTACTCCAAATCTGTTGCTGACATATTTTCTTGGCTGTTGTTTGTCTGAATTTTGTTTTTTCCATGGATAGTTTCACTGGGTACATAGTTCTGTGTTGGCAGATTTTTATCTTTTGTTTGTTGTTTATTTTACTTCTTTGAAGATATTGTTCCATTTTTTTCTGGCTTGCATAGTTTCAAATGAAAAGTCTGACCTACGGGCTGGCCGAGTGGCTCAGTTGGTTAAGAGCTGGCTTGGGACACCAGAGGGCCCCAGTTTGTATCCCACATATGAGGGCCAGTGACACTGCCCTCCACAGCTAAGATGCTGAACAACAGTTCNTGCCTTCTACAACAACACGGATGGACCTAAACGGTATTGTGCTGAGTAGAGTGAGTCAGACAAAGACAGATGCAATGTGATTTTGCTTATATGTGGAATGTAAAGAATAGAATAAATGAACAAAGAAAACAAAAACAAAATCATAGATACAGAGAACATTTTGATGGTTCCCAAATGGGAGGTGGGTTGGAGAGATGGATTAAAAAATAGGAAAGGATTAAGAAGTACAAATTGGTAGTTACAAAATAGTCATGGGATGTGAAGTATAGCATAAGGAACATAGTCAATAATGTTGTAATAACTATATATAGTGTCAAATGGGTACTAGATTTATCAGGGTGATCAACTCGTAAGTTACTTAAATATTTAATCACTTTGTTGTACACCTGAAACTAATATAATATTGTATGTCAAATATAATTAAAAAGTAAAAATATTATTTGAAAAAATGAGCATTAACAAGACAAATATAGTTTTACTATTATTATGAAAACAGTTTGTATCTAACTAACCATAGGACCTAGAGGCCACCCCAGGCATTTTTAGACCACACTTTGTGTATTGATGGTTAGGTAGGGTCATTAGTGTGAATTAAATTTTTATTTATATGTTATTAAGAATAACTTGACATTTTAAAGATATGTGCATTATTTTGTAATCAGAAAAATTGAGCATATTAAAATAACAAAAATATCACTAGAAAAACAGATTTAAGTCTTACCTTTATCATACATTCTTCATATGATGCTAGAAGGCCTGTTTCTCATGTCTCTATTCCCTCCCCTTTCTGTTGTCCTTCCTTTCTCCCCCCTACAAAATCTTATAGGCAAAGACCTTAGATATTCATAGAATATAAAATATTTATNGTGATAATTCTTTAATAACATTACTGCTCATAGAAATGTCACTTTACGTGTCCTAATGCCCCATTATCACATACATCGACTGCAAATAATAAAATTAGAACTGTGAGAAGTTATATCCAGTGAGGTTGATTGCTGTGGTGGTGGCAGTGATGATTTTGCTTGGTTTTCATTTTACATTTGTTTGTATGTTTTTCCCCCTACATTTTAGTAAAACGCAAAATATTTTTAAAAGGCATCTTTTTCTGTGTCCAAGTTAATTATTGAGCTTTTGGGTTGTCGGAAAAGTCATGATGTATTTTTTCTATGTTTTTCACTGCAAAAGTGTGTCATGACTTTTCCGACAACCCAATATAATCACCTGTGAATTCTGCACCCACTGAATACTGAGCAAACCTTGCAAAAGTTACCTAGTCTTTTGTTGGATAGTTTCTCTTAAGTGAGCAGATAGAGTGCAAAATGAGCTCAGTTCTTTGCTCTCCTGAACTCCTGAGCTGAACAGAGTTGTGCATGAGCAATTGATGACTTATGAGATGGGGAAGCAACAGGTTTATGGATAGATGAGAATCATTTCAGAGCACCAGACACCTTTTAGATCCTTTTCCTGTTTAGACTTTAGACTTTTACAATTTTAACCTTCATTGACATAACACAAGCTGTGACCATTACTTTTAATTATTACTTGACATTGAAAATAATTTTAACAATCAGTTGTATATAAACAACCATTTTATCCAATTATAAAAAAAAATTCAACCACATGGCAGATTAGTTTTAGTTCATTGAAGTTTTTATAACACCGTTATAGCTATTCTGGTATACAGTGACTTTATTTTATAAAACAG
>NW_017733185.1:78435-83105 GCF_001890085.2 Hipposideros armiger | reverse complement strand
GTATAAATTAATTATATTAAATCCTTTCACTTTATGAAGAAGTCATTATTTGCACTTCAACTGTTAAACACCAACCCTCTAAAGGCAAGGTGCAAATCATATTCATTTAGTGTGCAATTTGTACACAGTAGTTACTCAAATTATTTTGAATGGATAAGGCTGGTTTCCTTAATCAAATTATCTGTGGACTCTCTTGCCAGACCCACATTCATTAGTATGGATAAAGGGGATTTTGTTGTTAAAAATCTTAATTGGGAATATTGATACATTTGTCCCTCTATAATTATACCTAATGATTTCTATTTGAAATCTAACATTTTATCTAAAATTTCATGGAGGAGGAGAATTCTAACCATAAAATCTCATTATTACAGTCTAAAGTTTTTAGCAGAAAAAAAATTATAATTGATATTTGAATTCCTTGCTGATTTTTTTCCTTAGATGTTTCTATTTTACAGTTGAAGAATAATCTTCAAAATGTTTGCTTGCTGGATTACAACTAATGAAAGGCATTATTATAAAATACCTTTTTTGTGGAAGCTCTACTTTTAAGTCTGTTCTTAACAGCCTCCAACATTTCAATAGCTGTCTTCTTGCTATTCATTCTGAGATTGAAAATCTGCAGACTTATTTCATTTACTTTTGTGTAATATAGTCTCATAAGCTTCCATTTTCAGTGCCTATTTGTATATGATATTTTTATATCTTTTGTTTAACGAAGTATTTTTGCAAACTGTATTTTGCATTTTATTTTAATGACCGAGAAAACTATCAAACTTTGTTTTTAATTTGCTCTCAAAAATATTCAAATTAGAATTTGCATT
The DNA here is from genome assembly GCF_001890085.2 of Hipposideros armiger. NCBI lineage: Eukaryota > Metazoa > Chordata > Mammalia > Chiroptera > Hipposideridae > Hipposideros > Hipposideros armiger. Next base: position 82,281 of record NW_017733185.1, on the reverse strand, counting down.
TACCAGTTCACTGTGTTGGTAATGATCAGCAGAATGAAATGGTAAATACAAAGAAATGCATCTTTTATGGTTGGATAAACCCATCAATAGAAACAAAAAAAGTCTGCCTCTCTTTTTTAATAAGCTTGAAAAAGCATCTGTCTTGCTATAAACAATATACTTTACCAACCATGTAAGAATTTATTTCCATTGTCATGATTTAGTTAGTTGAAAAATGGCTTTTACCAACTTGCAAGCTACTTATTGTTCTTATTAAAGGAAGATTTTCTTTATGAAAGTCAATGGACTGCAGTAGATAGTAATTTTATACAGTAGAGGTTCTAAAACTAGTGCTTTCCTAACTATTTCTGCAGTGCTTAAATATCATCAACATAAAGCCAGTTAAGAGAACTGATGACTTATAAAAATCCTCTCAATATATGCTGCATGGAAGAAGACTGAGTTTTGAAACATAGAAATATGGCTCTTTTGTCATTGTCAAAGCTGAGTTAAAAGTAAGGCTAATTGTATGATGGAAAGGGAGAAGAAACCTTATTCAGCACATGGCAAGAAAAGTAATACTAATTTAAGAGAATATAGTTATGTTACAAGAATAATGTAGCATGTTTAACTCAAAAGAATTCCTTTAACCTCCCATTCAAGTGTAGATATTTTATTGACACTAATTCAGAAATTATGAGTTCAATAAGCTGGATATTCATATGACAAGATTATATATTTTACCTGACAAAGATGATTATCAGCATGCTAAGTATATTTTAATAAATGGGGCAGTTACAAAGAGATTTGTAAATGATGTGACAAACTACATTTGAAAAACCATCTTTGGATGATTGGACAGGAAAATATAGGAAATACTAAGTATGATAATGAGCATGAAGGCTCATGTGAAATGTTAAATAACCATTACATTTTGGAAGGCTATTGAAAAGAACAAAGAAGGGCACAGTTTAAGGAAGTAGTGATGTAAATATGAGTCACGGGGCACCTGACTTAAGGACTTAAATAAATTATGTAAGAAATAGTGCAATAGAACATTATCTTGGGTAAGGGAACTGCATAATAGATCATCTCAAAACTCAGTCACTTCAAATTAGAGCCATTTTTTTTAGTTCAAAATTCTATGACCTGGTAATTGAGGATGGACTCAGCCTTTGTTTCGTGTTTTCTTCTTTTGGGTTTTGACTGGCATCATTCACATGGCCCTAGTCATGTAGGTTGATGTGAGAGCATAGGTTGAGTCTTTGTTTCTGCTCCTTGTGCTCTCACTTTCTCTGGCTTTCAACTGAGATTTTCCACAAGGCAGCACTGTATTCCAAGAGGGCACTGAAGTTCTGCATTCCAAGAGTGCGTGAAAGTTCTGAAACCCAGCCAGGCACATAATGCAAAGTCCCTGTACTTTAAGGAGAGGAAATGTCCCTTAATGAGGATGAAGTTCTTATTCTCTGATATGAATCCCTAATTCATGACTCTCCTTAACTCTTGGCAAATTATCTGGTTCTTTGCTTTAGATTCTGAGACTTTTTTTCATATTTATTAGAAATAGATTATGTTTATTTAAAGCAAAATAGCTTTTTCAGGCAGTTTCTAGTCTATAGAAGCTTGAAGACCTAAGGTCTTCTTTCCATTTTGAACTTTATTGGTTTTCTAATGTCCCATTTTTAAAACCCTCATTAAGAGCTTTGTATGTATCAGGTTATAAATTATTTCATTAGGCAAAAGTTAGACTAAGAATTCTTTTGGAGGCTGGCCTCTTTCTAATTTGGGTGTTGTGTCTGGACACTGTGGAACNTTCAGATCATAGGTGGACACTAGGGTATTAGAACCTGGCTGTGGGGATCGGGGGTGATCAGAGAACATTTGTCTTGGAAAGTGCTCTTTAGAACCAAAATCTAAAGAGTTAGAGGCATTCATCAGGGATGGCTAAGGAACAGGGTTCACTTTAGAGAAGGGAACTGGGTATATATCAAAGCTTTAAGGGAAGAGCAAATATGGGCACATGGAGGGTGAAAAACAGCCCTGGAGGGGCTGGGAGGGCTGATTTGTAGAAACCCCCAAGAGGGGCTGGCAGGTGAGGCTGGAGTGGCAGACCTGCTACAAATAGCACAGGGCTTTTAGTGACCTTCATATTTGAAGCTGCAAGAATCTACGAAAGAGATTTAAAGCGTAGAGCAACATGATAAGAGATGTCCTATTTTAGGATACCACTGCAGTATAGAGGTTGGGATAAAAATGGAAGGAGAGAGACCAAAAAGGAGTCTATTGTATCTGCCTACATGAGAGATTGTAATAGTTTAGAGTAAGGCAGCAACAGAAGACAGACTTGAGAAATAGTAGAGATAATATTGACAGAATACTTTGGTATTCTGCAGGTACTGATATCTCCTGATTGAGATGTACTTAATAGTTCTAATCGTTTCGGATCTTAAAGACGTATTTTTAGCTGCTCCTGTTGAAACATAGTAAAAAGAGGCTTCCTCTTTAAGAATCAGTTCACATTTCTCAGTCTTTGGTTAAGTGACATCCCTGCTTGTCCTCAATGCTGAGACATCGCTTCGTTTTCAGGCCTGAGTTTGTATTGAACCTTTTTTTCCCCCTTGATCCAGTTAATAGTTTTAAACTTAGACTCAGAACTTTCATTTACCCCCCTTTACCACGCGGACGTCTGAACACCAAACTGGCAAAAGAATACATATTACCGGATGGTTTAGTTTCTCCAGACAGATCACTTTGTGGCCAGGACAGCAGTGCATTTTGTGGAAGAAGTAGCTACTCACCACAAGAAATCTGTACAATTTACAACTATTATCATATTCTACCTTTTCAGCAAATCTATAGAGGATATTTTTTTTTCCACATTTGAAACCTGAGGTAACGAGTCATAGGAAATTTAAATATTTTTTTTTGATGGCATGGAATTATTTTCAATAGTAAAAAGGGAAGACCTTTTGTGAGAAAGCTACTCGGCACAATGTAGTGAAGCCCATAAATTTTCATAAAAAGATCTGTAAATCCACCTCAAGAATCTGTATCAATGCTATGGAATGATCTGAGTCATAATTTCCTCATGTTAATCTTTTTTCTCAAAATTACATGCTCTCCTACCTTATGTCCTGCTTCAGTTATCATTTCCCTATGCTTCTTATCCACTGACATATAAAAATCATGTNACTACAAATTAAGTCAGGATGTTCTTCTAGCATAACCATGCCAGACCAATACAGTACATTCACTTATATAATTAATTGGAAAATCCTAAGAGGTAGGTACAATGGTTTATTCATGTTACCTTTGAGGAAATTCAAATATAGTGTAGTTAAGAAGAAATGATAGATGTTTCCCAAATAGTAGAAAAATTATATTCGAGGACTTGGCTTTAAAAACAGTCTTCTTAACTATTGTAACAAATATTATTGAAAATAATTCAAGTTTAATAGATAAAGGAATCAATACATACACACTGTCCATTCCATATGGTAAAATCTTATGAAATCATTACAATAAAGCCTCTAATTTGCTTTTGATAAATTTCAAAATAAATAAATAAATAAAGCTAAAAACCTAATTTATTTGAAAAGACAGATGTACACTATATAAAAACTTTGTAACCTATGTCTAAAACTAAAGTTCCAGGTCTAAAAAAAAAAAGCATTGTTACTATAAACTGAAATTCCTCCTGCGCAAATATCTAGAAAAGAACATTGTTTTGAATGTATAGCTGAGATTGCAAGAAAGGAAAATTGTCAACTACCAGAAATAAAGAGGAAACTGTTCATCCACAAGATGGGGCCATAATCAGGTGAGGTCACTGCCAGTAGATAAGAGCCTTCGGTGTTAATGCTCACA
>NW_017733185.1:68828-77776 GCF_001890085.2 Hipposideros armiger | reverse complement strand
TATTAGCAACTAATTAATTTTGCTAGATACTATACATGTGACTTCATTACGCCTCACTTAAGTGTACATTACCATACTTTTTAAGCATTATCATTTTTTTCAATATGAGGAAGCAGAGAATGGATCATTGAACTAGCCTGTTTAATTCATTCAATATCAAGCTGAAATTAGGGTCAAGTAAATAGCCCATGTGATATCCAAGACATCAAGTTGGCACAGTTTCCTGACTCAACTCCATAGCCACTCTAATTTTATAAAATGAAATAATGGGTCAGAGATATTTCGATGTTTGTAACCATAGCCTATATACCAAATATTCAGTAAGATTTAGGTGTTACACAGGTAGAGAGAAAAAAAAAATCTACTGAACTATTATTAAGAGTGAAAATTAGCTCCTTGTTTAAGCCCAAAACAATATATGGGCACACACTTGAAATAAATCTTGGCTGACGTTTGAATTATTATTTTATCTAAAAACATTATGAGGTATTCATAAGCAGATTTTCTCCCTGCCCTGGCCTGCCCCACCCCAGCCACTCCCCATGAGATTTTATAATAAATTTTACACTGTGGCAAACCAAACAAAACACATTTTTGTTACAGAGCCCAACTTCTGGTAGAAAGGTAAACATTAAATGTTGTCTTATTAATAAGTTAAAACATTAAATTGAAATTAAACAAAATAAACCAAAAAGCTTTATAAAATATCCAGAGAGAAGCAACACCTTACTTATTGAGAAAAAAGAAACCAATTTGCATGATTGGTTATCAGAAACTATGAAATTCAAAAAGTGGCCCAGTATTTTTCAGTGCTGAAAGGTAAACATGAATCCCGGAATCCTAAAGCCAGTGAAAATATCAAGTAACTTTGACAGGTTAGTGAAGACATTCCTAGATGAAGGAAGACTAAGACAACTTGTCACCAGCAGATCTGTCCTAAAGAATGGTTAAAGGAAGTTCTCTAAACATAGAGGAAAATTAAAAAAAAGAAACTTTGTGCAGAACNGGGGCAAGCACTATGGGCAGTCTATCTGAAGTATACCTGGCGTATAAGACGACCCCCCACTTGGAGGCATATTTTTCAGGGCCAAAAAATCGTCTTATACGCCGGCAAATACAGTAATCATTTTTTTTTCCTATCAAACTTCTCTACTGTCTAACTTTTGCATCTGTACAGAGTAATTGGGAATACAAGTGTGTGAATGATCTTAGCCTTATTCTTTAATGACACATCTTTGCTTTTTGTGAACTTTCTTAATTTTTCCATTGGTACTTTTATGAGTGTTAGCCTTCTCTTGATTTCTTGACTGCAGTCTCCATTTTAATTGATCCGTAGTACATCAGGTGGAGTTAGTGGAAAAGGAAGGCCAACCTTTCAATAATGTGTGTCATTAACAATGTGTGGTAGGATTGTGATGAAGTTACCCACATCCAAGGCCAAATTGAAAAGAGTGGAAGTTTTAATTTCCCAAAGGGAATAAGAGCATTTGAAAGACAAAAACAACATGTGATCACTACATGTTGAAAGACAAAAACAACATGTGATCTGACTGAGAATATAAAATTGCACAATAAACTGACCTCTTAGAGAATTCCTCAGCGAACATATATATATTGCAATCACAAGTTATTCTAAATGGACAAAATCATTACAAATCAATTATACAAATGCAGAGATAAAACTAAACACATATAAAGAATTTTATTTTAATTAAGGAGTGATATTTCTTTGCCACTTAAGAGTCTATTTTAAAGACATGTCAAACTAAAATAAGATTATATAAAATAATAAAGGTAACAATTAATTTATTTAAAACCAGGAAAAGAGTAGGACTGACTTTATAAGACATGATTTTTTTTTCCCTTTAGGCCATATAGTCTATCTTAGAAGTCACAGAAATGAGTTAATATAACAAATGTCCTCAATGTATACAGATGCCTGCCCACAAAATTGCATACTATTCTTTCTCCATTGAAGCTTTTCTAATTTGACACCCACAAATGGTCTCTTCCAACAAAAATGTTTAATTTAGAATGACTTTGCAATTCTTCTCACCTAAAGACACATATTGACATTTATTTCTTTTAACCTCATCAGCTCATGACTTTTTTTCATCAATAAATTGCAAAACCCTACTGTCTACCTCTAGTCTCTCTGGATAGATGTCCATCGTAACACTCATTACTTTATTAAAAATGAGTGTTTACAAATCTCTCTCTTCTCTGTGCTATAAACTCTTCACCATTTTTGCCTGCATAGTGCCTAGAATAGAAAAAAAGCTTAATTTGTATCTGTTGAATTAATGAATGAGTATGTAAAAGGTAGGAGGAGGGAGTGAGGAAAGAGACATTTGCACTTGTATATGAGTAGATATGACTATATAAGTTAGCATATGGGAGTAATGGCTTGTTTATACAAGACAATACCCTTAAATTCACGATATACTTCTCTTCTTTGGGTGTTGTTAGGTCTCTGTTATAACAAATTCTCTAGAACTCCTTAAGTGCCATCTAAAGTGTCATTATTTTCCTTCCTAAGGGTTTAAAAATATGATACCTTAGTTGTTCAATATTGTGTTGCATCTTTAATATCAACTGTAAGTAAGCAATAAACTAAAGTCAGAAATTTTTGCTGATGAGCAAAAATGAATTTTATATATGTTATCTTAACTGGGCTTTGTTGAAGTTGCTAGGATGAATTTAAATCAGGAACAAAGAATGTTTTATTGATCAATGTCTTCTTTCCTGCTAATCGTATCACCCATTTGTCTCTTGACACCACACGATACTCCAATAAATATTCAAGGAGAACTCAGTGGTTGGTTATTTTATAAACAAGAAGACATAGACTAGACTTTATGTGTTCTACCTGTCTTTGGCAGGACATTTAAAGTACAACTTGAAATGTATAGAAAGGCCTTGCAAAAGGCTAAAGATACAAACGATTGCTTATGTGGAAAAATTCCTTTTAATCAGTAGATTATACAACAAGTTGGTAAAATTCTTGCTTATTCATCACTTTGACATGGCATTCCTGTAGATTATTCTATTTGTAAATAGTAAAGAATGTCTTTCTAGCTTTCTTCTGGCACTTGCCTCATTTATTTTAACCCCGTAAGTCTATGGGAAATTACTCCCTTTGNTTCACTCAGCTTAATGATATTGAGATACATGCAAGTTGAGTGTATCAATGGTGTGTTGCTTTTTAAGCTGAGTAGCATTATTATGTTGAGTAGCATTATGCTGAGTAGTGTGGATGAGCCACAGATTGTTTATCCATTCACTCACTGAAGTCCATCCAAGTTGTCTTCTTTTTTTTTCTTTTTTTGGCATCTAAAGTTAAAATGCCTATGAACATCTGAGTACAGGTTTCTGTGTAAACATGTATTTTCATTTCCCTAGAATAAATATGCAAAATTCTGATTTCGATTCATATTGTAAGTGTATGTTTAAGTTTTTTGAAAGTGTCAAAATAATTTAGAGTTACTATATCATTTATATTCTGAACAACAATGTATGAAAGGTCCAGTGGCCCCTTATCCTCACCAGCACTTAGTATTGTCAGTATTATTGCAGTTATTCTAAAAGGTGTGTAGTGATATCTCATCCTAACTCTAGGTCATAAATACCTAACAGCTAAGATGCTGAGCATCTTTTACATCTTTTACATGTGATTCATCAGAGATACTCTTTACTGTCTGTTTCAGTCTGTTGCACATTTCCTAATTGTATTGGTTGTTTCCTTATTGTTTCATTTTGAGAATTCTTCTGGATACAAGTTGTTTGTCAGATGTGTAACTTGCAAGTATCCCATACCATGTCATCTGGTTGTATGTCCATGTTCAGATACTTTTGAGTAAAACAGTAGCAAGTATAATTAATAGTCATTTAGAAGCTCTAGGTAATACCAATTTGGTTATGCTTTACAAGAGTTTAGAAAGAGGATGGTTTTAGTGACTAGCAGGTGAATAATTTTGCAAATCAATTGAATTCTAATTTGTTGTTTTTAACAAATGTAAAGAAAGGTTTGGTCATTTAGATCCACAATATAACGCTAAGATAATTCTAATTTTTGATAGACAACACTGTGTGAATTATGTCTTATGATTTATAAGCACTTTAAAAGTTTAGTAATGTCCTTTTAGATACATGATTTTCTCATCACTTTCATTTATAAAAATGTAGTATAGGAATAGAATTGATGGTGAACCCAGGCTAATCCTAGCAACAAGTACTCTAATTCCTAAATACATGAACTATTTGATAAAAAGTTATATGTAAGTAGATGTATTATTAAGAGACATTCTCAATATAACTTTCATTTGATGCTTAATTTTTTTAGAAATCTGTAATACATTTTATTGTTTTGTCAAATTCTGCACCAAAATAATTAAAGTCTTAACTCAGTCCTGAAATTTTTTTTTTAATACTAACAGGCTTATAGCTATATGATTTAAAAACAGAATTTAATATGCAAATATAATTTTGTAATTTTATAGATAAATTGTATGATGATTAATAGAATATTTTCCAACTTAAAGTGGTAATAAACTATGAGAAATGTATTATTAAAATATTAGTTAAGAAGAAAAAGTGAGATGGTCAAAATTTTGACAGTTAAAGATGAGTTTACGTATTTTTTTCTTCATAGATGAATGTGAGTTATCAAATTGCTTTGATAATTAGTTCAGTGGGTTCATTTCAAAGAGACATGTAATAATTTTATTTTAAATATAAATATAACAATATAATGGAGATTATTTTCCTCAGCTATGTTGAACCTATCAAGGAGATAATTATGTAAAAATGTAGATGTCATCATAAAATATGTGACCATTCATCCAGGGCAAGGACTGGTATTTATTATTTTCCTCTCAGCACAAGCAAAATCTCAGGTGCAAGGAAGTTACAATATGCCAAAATTGATTAATGAATATTTGTAATTAAGTAACTAAATTAACCTCTTAGGTTTTGTTAATATCTCACCATTTTTCTGAGTTTCACTTGAAATAATCTTTTGTCTTTGAGATAACATATTAATAACACTAATGTAATCTACAAAATACACCCAGAAAAATATAAACAGGCACAATTTCTATAAAAGCACATGTGATGGTGTTGAAAAAAATCTGAGATGTGTGAAATTATAGAGAGGGCATATAAAATAAATTTAAAAATCAAGTGCATATGTAAAATAACATCACAATGTTCCTCAGTTGTTTTCAATGTAGTTTGAAGTAAATATCTCAGTTCACNAAAAAAAATCATATATTAATTTTTCTTTACCATGGACTTGGAACTTTAAATGAAAATTGAAAGTGGTCATAAAATGTCTTATTGGTTTCATACTTAGAAAAGCACTAAAGAAAATATATTGTTGATAATGTGCAAGTTCAACTGTGGACTTCACTTGGCTGATTGAGGAGGAAACTATACATTAACTTTAAGGTAGTATTTATAGGATAGCAATAAATCTATTGAAAGAAATATAATCCAGAAAATAGGTCACTTTTCTGTATTAAAATGATGAACTTGATTAATGTTTCCTTGAATTGGCAGATTGTCTATATTGTTTTTCTGTTGTTGTTAGTACTGATTGATTTCCATCTAAATGTTATATTATGGAAGATCCTACCTACAGATTTTGGGAAGGAGTTGTTTGATTACAAGTGGTCTTAAGCGAATATGGGTGAAAAAAATCAGTTTTCCTACATGGAATTAATCATAACAGATGTGAATAATTTTATCCTTATGGATTGGAAGCTTGATAAAATTGGCCTAATATATTATTTTGGCATTGATTTCAGTCGCTCAATTTGGTCTCATATAAAATTTGAGAACTATAATCTCTTCTTTCCTTGCCTTCTTTTTATGTTCCTCTGTCATTCCCTTAGCCTAATGCATCTTCTTCACAAAACCAAATTGTGAGATGACTGGTACAGAGAAAATGATCAATCTCATTCTATTTTGAGTCCAAATTAGCTAAAATTATGTGTATTTTTTCACTCTAAAATTTTACTTCTAGAAAATTATTACAAAGACTTAAGCATGATCGTAGCTAAGCTGTTGTTTTATTTTATATTTTCATTTAGGAAATTGTCAACAATCAATAAGGAATTGTTTAAACAAATTATAGTATATCCAGAGAATGGAATTCAATGGCTTTGCAACAGTTAAAAATGCCATAGAAGAATAGCTCCTAACATGGAAAGATATTAAGTTTCTCAAACTAATAATAATTAAAGTTACTGTGTACAACAAAGATGCCCTTCGGTAGGTGAATGGATAAACAAACAATGCAATGGAACACTACTCAGCAGTAAATGAACAAACCATTGATTCATACAACAAAAATGAATCTTAAAATATGTTTCACTAAGTGAAGGAAGCCAGACCAAGGAGTTATATATTATCTGATTCCATTTATATGAAAATCTGGAAAAGTCTGGAAATGTGCCTCTATCGTGGCACTTGTCCTCATGTTTTCCTCCCTTTGCCACATAAAGAACATGCCTAGTCACCGGTTCTAGGATGATGCAGTCATACGAAAAACACCTTTGTCCCTTTTTTGGTTTGATCCAAGTTATGCTTTGTCCAGTGCTCATTTGAACCCCATTACCAACAGGTGTAAATCTAAGAAATAAATGCCCATGTGACACTGACATAACATGCATGGCATTAAGATTTGTGGTGGTTTTGTTATAGAGCACTATTGTATTGTGGTAATATCAAAATGATAAAATTTGACTACTTAGAAAGTATGGTTAAATGTCAAAACAAAATGTATTAAAAACAAATAAAAAATGAGAATATATTTGCAGAAAATGTAATATATGATAGAACTTTATCTGCAATACACAGAGTTCCTATGTGTAGATTATAATTATTAAACTCATCAAAATGGACAAAGAACATAAACAGTTCATCAAGAAAAGATACCAAATATAAATATATAAAGTATTTTTAGTAATTCAAAGATAAATACAGACAATATGGAGAACCATTTTCCACATGTTTAATGACTATTTTATTTTTTGTAGAATGAGACTGTTAAGACTATGAATCAGTGCAATAGTCTCTAATAATGCTTGAAAATATGGCTGATAATTTAAGCCCATTAATCACTCTTTATGCAATAAATCTGAAGTATATGTTCATCTATAAAGAAAAAATACTACATTTGTACATATAGCACAAATAGTCTAAATCTATACAAACTTATACAAAATTTGTATACACATATTTTTACATAAATAAAAATACTAGAAGTAAATGTTCAATATATATTTCCTATAAGAAAAACAAAAAAAAAAACATACATCCAAATAAAGTGACTGGCTATTAATAGATCCTACATCTATATACCTATTAAATAATTAAAATTTTATATATACATGTATATGAACTATATATGAAGTTCTAAGGTATATCTATAATATAAATTCAATTGAAAAATGAAGGTTGCAAATACAAAAATATGTACATACAAACATATTTACACATACTATTTGAACATATATATTTTAAACAATTTGTGTTTTTTAAATGTCAACTGTTTTTAAATGACACCTATACACAGAAAAAATACTAAAATGGATTATGTCTGAATGTAAAAAATTTTCAGTCATTTTATATTGTATGATCTTAGTAACTGCTCATATTGATTGTATTATAAATTTAAACTAANTTTTTTTTTCCAGTTAGGGTTAATATTCAATATTATTTTATATTTGTTTCAGGTGTACAGTATAGTGGTTAGGCATTTATATAACTTATGAAGTCATCCTCCCAATTTCCCCCAATTAGTCTAGTACACACCTGGCATTATAGTTATTACAATGTTATTGACTATATTCACTATGCTATACTTTACATCCCCATGACTATTTTTAACTACCAATTTGTACTTCTTAATCCCTTGGCCTTTTTTACCCAGTCCCCCAACTCCCACTCCCATCTGGCAACCATCAGTTTGTTCTTTTTATCTATGCGTCTTAAACAGCACATTTCTTATCAACCCATGAACCAGAGAGGAATGTCCAGAGAAATTAAAAAAAATACATTGTACTAAATGAAAATGAAAATGTCACATATTAAAATTTGTGGAATACAGCTAAACATTTATGAGAGGAAAATTATTAGCACTAAACTTCTATATTATAAAAGAGAGTTGTGCCAAAAAATCATCAAAGATCCCATTTCAAGAACCTAGAAAGAGGAAAAGAAACCCAAAGCAAGAAAAAGAAAGGAAATTTAAAAAATCAGGGCAAAGAACAATGAAACATCTAACAGAAAAACAAGGGAACATATATATGAAACAAAGAACTGAGTCTCTCTAAAAGAAACAATGAAACATCTAACAGAAAAACAAGAAAACATGTATGAAACAACTGATTCTTTCTAAAGACCAATAGATCTGCAAACCTTTTTTAAGAGAGAGAAAACAAAATTATCACTATAAATGAAACAGAGGTTAATGCGACAGATCCTGCAGACATCAAAAGGATAATTGTTACATACTACACACAAGTCTGCAAACATAAATTTAACAACTTGATGAAATGAACCTAATCCTTGAAAGAAAAAAACAACTGGAACTCACCCAATATGCAATAGATAATTCAAATAGCCTTGCAACTATTAACTATAACCAAGTTGGGTTTATTCCTATAATGCAAAGCTGATTCAATATTTGAAAATGATCTATTGGGTTGTTGGAAAAGTCATGATGCATTTTTGCAAAGGAAAACATAGAAAAAATACGTCATGATTTTTCTGACAACTCAATACTTTAACAAACAGGAAACACTGACAGATGTAGCCACTGCCCAATAGGCAATCCACCATAGTAACAGAATATAGAAGAAAAAAATCACATGACCACATCAATTGATGCAGAAAAAAAAATTGCCAAAATTTGATAAATAAATAAATCTCTCAGAAAAAAA
>NW_017733185.1:54493-66053 GCF_001890085.2 Hipposideros armiger | reverse complement strand
TGAAAGCTTAAACTTGGTTAGACACATATACTTTATTTGTGTGCTGAACAATCTCAAGATGCAAAAGTTACACGACATAAAACAGGTTGACAAAACTCTGTAGCTACAAAGAAACAAAGGCACAGGGCTTTGGACAGATGTTCCCAAGGAACAGGAGAAGAGGAATCCTCACCTAGAAAAACTACAACTGTATTATACAAATTTCAGCTACACACACAACAATTACAAATCACATACAGGAATGGACTTCCACAAGCAAGAATCAGCAGACATAATAAGCAGCAAGATTAGACAAATAAGCACTTACGATGATAGTGTGTGTTATTTTTAATAAAATTTAAGAACAAGGCTCAGAAAAAAGAGCAGGCACCTCCAAAAATGAAATAAATTGCATTAATAGAATAAAATAGCCATTGAGGCAAAACAAAACTCAAATAAATTAGCTAAACAGCTGGTGAAACATATTTAATGAGTGAATTAGTGAACTTTAGATAGAGGGAAATAGCTAAGAATGTAACATAGCGATTGAAATGAAGAAGAGAAGAAGGCGGTTCAATATAGGTCTTACTGGATTTCCAGACATAAAGATAAACGATTTGGACAAAAGCATATTAAGATAATGGCTGATTTTTGTCTGTAATGATAAAATAAATAATTTCTCAGATTCTCAGATTCAACGCGTTCAGTATATAATAAGCAAGAAACAAATACATAAACACCGATATAAAACATAGCATTACAAAATACCAAAGAAAAAAAAATTTGAAGGACTGTAATTGTATTGACAACAAACTTCTTAGTAAGGTATGCTGAGGAAATTCTGGGGTAAAACTCTTCTTAACATAGAATTCTACAAACCCATCTAAACTAAAATTCAAGTGAAAGGCTTAAAACGGGAGTGAGAGGGGGGAGAGATTTGTCGTTAGCAGAGCCTCACCACAGAATTGCTAATTAATGTACTTCAGAGCCAGGGCTACTGAAACCAAAAATAGAAAAGACTGAATTCAAAAATAAATGTGAATAAAGAAAGTAATACATTCAAGGGCAGATCTAATAAGCAAAGGCTATATATAAATATCACTTCCATATGAACAGTGACTCATTTAGGCGGGGGAGGGGGGCATAAGACAAGATGATTATAAAGTACTATGGATAAGTAACATGCAAAAAATGGGGACAGGGTAATAGATGTTTAGCTTACATAAGCCCTTGCACTGTTTTAAGTAGGATAGAGATACTCTCAGCAATGGATTTTGTTACTAAGCCAATTGTCATTTAGAAACAGGATACCAAATGAAACAACAGAGCGTAGAGCCTGCACTGCAAGCATCTGTCATGGCAAGCGTTGTTTCCTGTGGGTAAACCCACTGGTGCAGAAAGGTGCTAGCTGGGCTGACCAATGGCTTCCCCACAGGAAGGTGCTGAGGCGGGAGCTGTCCCCAGCACTCCCCCTAACCCAACACAGGAAGGACTGGTGGGTGGGCAGTGTCAGTCAGAGAGAGCACAGCTAATGGCAGAGGGAAGTGTCCTGTGACCTTCCCATAAAACTCTGCTGTGACAGAGGGCACTTCTAGTCAAGAAACTGCAAACACTCCTATATAAGTACAGCTCTTTTTATGTCTTTACCTCTCACGCCTTCTTTGTGTGCCCTGATTTGAAAGAGTCCGAAGATAAAGGAGAAAGGAAGAGACTGAGAAAGGGCCACTGAGTAATAAATCCCCTCTCCCCCTGCAGGTGTCTGAGACAGGTGAGTGGAGAATGATTGCATCTGACATGAGATCAAAGTTTTAATGAGGGTGACTGGATTTTTAACACTTGGAAGTGAATAGTAACTCTCTAAAAGACATAAATTAAATTCATAAGAAAATTATGAGTTCTTCCCAAAAATGAAATCTAAGTTGAGAAAGGCACTTATTGCGGGGCATGTTTGAAGAATTAATGAGAGAAACTTTCATTCATGTGCACAGGAGACATGTTCAGGGGTCTGGATTCGCTATAAAATAGAAGACTTTAAGAGTTAAAATGTATGTAAATTAGAGATAATTTTCAATATTGTAAATTTAAAAATAACATTTAGAAAATTAATCAGGTTGTGAAAGTATACATGGAAACTGGTATAATTAAAATAAAAACTTTTAAAGCACAGAGATAGAGATAGAGAGAGAGAGAGAGAGAGACAAAAAATTTCANCCCCCCCATCGCTAAGTCCTGCACGCCTAGCTCTTAGCCTGGAAAATAGCTTATGAACTTTGAAGACGCGGGTTGGATGCATCACACACAGTCTTTCTAGGTTTACTATGAAAGTGTACAGGAACACGCCCAAGCAGAGACAACACTGTTGAAGAATAGAATAAAAAATAACAAAGTCCTAATGAGGCATTACAAGGAGTATGAATTTTTAAATTGCACATCCCACTTCATTAAATGGAAGTGTTTCCATTTCCTGTTCTTGTGTAACAAATTACCACAAATATTTATGATCTCAGGGCTCTGTAGTCCAGAAGTCAGATTGGCTCAGCTGGTTTTTCTGCTCTGTGTTTCCAAGACCTACATCAAGATGTCCACCACCTGAGTGCCTATCAGGAAGGAGGCTCTGGGAGGAATCTGCTCCTAAGCACATTTAGGTCCTTTGAAGAATATGCTACCTTTCAGATGCAGTACTGAGGTTCTGCTTTCTTATTGGTTGTCAGGGGAACCAACAACCACTTTCGCCTCTTAGAAGACTCTCTCTGCGCTCTTTGCTTCTCAGAGCCAGCATCTCAGAGCCAGCAATGAATGCCCTGTTGAATTCTCACACTCGGTATCTCTCTAACTATCCCTTCATCCCAACTGCTCTTACTCCAGCCTGAGAAAGTTGTCTGTGTTTAAAGCCTCCAGTGATTCAAGTGGACCCACCCGTATAATCCAGGATAACCATATTTCAAGACCATAGCCTTAATTTCATCTGCAAAGTCTCCTTTGTTGTGTAAAGTAACATGTTCACAAGTTCCAGGCTTTCTTTAGGGGATGCAGGAGTAATTATCCTGCTTACTGTAGAGAGCTTTATATAGTAATTGTACAAAAATACTTAATCTTAAACAGAGGGCTGACTGAAGTCCTAGTTATGCAACATGCAAGCCACCATACCATTGGAATGTTCATTTATCCTCTTTAAGCCTCACTTATCCACAAATTCATGAGACTACTGTAAAAATGCATGTTATAATTTATAGTGCATTCAGAAAATGAGAGGAAAATTATACTTAAAGATATTTTAGGAATATCTTTATATCCAGAATTACTAGAGTATAAACAGCCAAGAAAAATAAATGCAACCATTTTCAGTCACTATCCACATACAGGATTAATTTTTTATAATAAAAAGCAATAAAACACTGAAGGCATGAGTAGATACATGGGCATAGGTTACAAGGAGATAATTTTCTCTAGATCTGAATCTAATGACCAGTCTAAATACAGAAAAATGTTCCACCTCACAAAAGTAATTAAATAAATGCAAATTAAGAGAAAATCCAATTTGTTAAGATAATGAAATGAAGATTAGAAAGTTGATTTGAAAATCCAGTTATGTTGAAAAATATATTTATTGTTGTCATGTATCTGACGAAATGGACATACAAATGCTTGTGATAAATTTGTAACAATCTTATTCTCAAAATGAATTTGACAATCTTTATAAAAAGCTCACAAATACCTATACCCTTCGGCATAGTAAGTGTTCTTCGAGTAATCTTAATGAAATAACCTAACTGTAGCAGAGCTTTACATGTAAATATATTAATCACAGTGCTACTTATAATGATAATAAGAGCTTTTATATACTGAGTGTTTAATATGGGCAAATCACTACCAGAAAACCTTTAGATGTTGTGGTGAAGCAGTTAGTGCTCATGAAATATCTCATGTGCTCTTCCGTANTTTTTGCCAAATGTTTACTAATACATAACAATAAATTATCCTGTCTCCCAATTTCAACAGTCCCTTTGCCAGCCTTCATCAAAAATTTCGATGCCATACCTGGCTGAGCCAATGGCACCCATTTACCACAAATCTCAAAGCTAATGTAATGCATCTTAGATTTTTCTTAGGGCAGTAACCACTCTGAGCACCAATTTCAACATCATTTATCTATCTCTGGCTAAAAATCACACCTATTCTTAGTGCTTTGAAACAATGGCCATTTTATTTGCTCATGATTCTGGGGGATTTGGCCTGGACTGAGCTTGTTGGTTCTTTTGATTGCCTTCCTGGGGAACATTCATGCAGCTGCAGTGAGATGGTGGCTCATAGTGAGGCCGACTGGTGTAGAAAGCTACGGTTGAGTCAGTCTGTCTCTGCTTCATATGATTTTATGCTCCAGAAAGCAGGTCTGAGCTCCTTCACATAGCAGCATTATGCTCTAAGAGAGAAACAGCACAAGCTGCAAGTTTTCTTGAGGTACAACCATCGAAATTGCAGACCACTTTAGCTGCATTCTATAATCAGAAATCCCCTCCTCAATGAGGGAAAGTGTTTGGTAAACCTATGTTAATTTTTGAAAATATTTATGAATAAATGGTTTTATATAAAAAAAGTCACAACGTGAGCCTAGATTTAAGCATTGAGGAATAGAACCTTACTGTGAGGAGTGCTAAAATGCTATTGCAAAAGGGCTGCATATAAGGATGAGAGAAGCTGTTTCAAATATCTCTGCAAATAATCTATCATGAGAATAATTTAAAAAGAAGGATATATGCAATTGGAAGAGAATTGGTTAGAGGCATGGAGGGCAGTGAGAAATGAATGTAATGATTCAGGTGAAATACAAAGGGAAGCTGAAGTAGGATAGTGAAAATTTTAAAGGAAATGACAACTTGGATGTTAAATGTATGTTTAAAAAATAACAATTAAATGATGACTTCATAATGGAGGGGTAGGGTAGATTTTAAGAATNTTTTTTTATTTTTTTATTGTTAGTTTCACTTAGGAATAAATTTAACCAAAGAAGTAAAAGACCTGTACTCTGAAAACTATAGAACATATTTATTTTTAATTCAACAGTTTTGATAACAAGTAAGAATTGATAAAATATTTTAAATGAATTTAATTCCATTTAAATAACATATGCCCCATTGTAATGAGGCCATACTATCATAAGCCTAAAAGTTGGAGAAGAGCATCCATACAGTGAAGAGGGACGTCTCAATTTTTTAACAGAGAAACTGATCCTCAAGGAAGCCATACATCCCCTCCTTCACTCAGCAGGTGACTCATCATTCTTAAGCTTACTCATAGTGTTAAATGATGTCCGGACTATGGATAGAAATAAGATCTGTACGTTGTAAGTACCCATTTGTTAATCATGTATTTGGCTATACCCTGTGGGGATAGAAAGTATATTTGTTGTTTTGCCTCGTTTTATCTTCATAACTAACACTTTTATGAAGCGTATTTCTAGATAATAAAATTAAGGCTTACAGAATAAACTCAGCATTTAGACTTGATCTCAAGTCTATGCAATTTGAAAGCCTATGTGTTTAAAACTGCTTTCTACTCCTTTCTTAAAGGAAAGCTCTTGATGACTAGTCCACATTGATGACTATTGTACTAAAAATATGTTTATCCTGGTGCGTTAACAAAAATTTCAAAACATATTTATAAGTACAGATTAATAAAATTGGCTAAATTCTCCAATATGAAGAGTATGTTGACCTATAACATGAAGAATCAGCTAAAATGAATAGTCAGGATATTTAAAAAATAATATAACTGGTGAATATTAAGATATGCCTCGTGAAAGTAATCATCTGATTAGATGTGGTCCATTCGCCCTGGTCCTGACATAGGGTTATAATTCCATGTGATAAGGACCATGTGAAGAGTCTGGATTCTGGTTAAAATTCTATGTGTGATTTTTCTGGCCTGACCACAGTTCATTTACCTGGCAGGCTTCATGGAGGAAGCTGTGCTTCCCACACCAGGCAACATGCACAATGCACTGCAGTTTCTGAAGTGGCTTGCAGTCAAGGACCCAGGTCTGCCTGGTGGGGATGCTCCCTCACATATTTAGATTCCTAGTCCTGATGCCTTCATTCCTTGGTCTCTTTATCTGAGATGTTGGGCAGGGGTCTTTGGCAAGGAAATCCTTAAAGACACTTTTCCCCGCTCTGACTCAGTATCCAGTACTTTTCCACTCCTATCCTTTACCTCTCACACCCTCCTCCACCCCAAGGTTGATAAAACTGCCTTAGGTTCAGGGCTTCCTCAGCAGTAAGATGACCCCTAATCTGCACTTATTCACCTGTCTCTCCACTCCTGTGCTCGTCCATCAGGAAAATACAGCAGGGGGTGTTGAGCTCCAGTTTTAGCCTCTCACTTATCCAAAGGCTTAACTCTCATTTGGGGCTTGTTGCTTTAATGGGCTACTTTGACACCTGACAGCTCAACTCTGCTCTCCCTGCTTAGCGGAGCTCCTGACATCGCGGAATAAAGAGTCTGAGTTATTTTTGATGTTTGACAGCTTTTAATCCTCACTTCTCTCCCGCTTCTGCCTCACGTCTGGTCAAGCTGATGAGGAGCCCAGATGTTCACTCAGTTGGTGCCACTGGGAGAGTCAAAGCATGCAGAACTCTCTCTGTGTGCAGCAACTGTCACCCCAGCCCCACACCCTAGCCACAATTAAAACCCTTTCCTGCTCTTTCAAATCATTTTAGGACTCTTTTTGGATAGTTGTCCCACTTTCCCCAGACAGTCTCATCATATAAGTGTTAGAATTTTCCATACCCTTTGTGTGTGTGTGTGTGTGTGTGTGTGTGTGTGTGTGTGTGTGTGTGNAGATTCAGCAATTTTGAAAATTAATTATGTAATGGGAGGAATCGGTCTACCTGATTTAAAAGCTTATATAGGTACACTAATCATGATTGTGTAATATTGGCAGAAGGATAAACACATAGATCAATGGAACAAAAAAGAGAGCCACAAATTGATCCACACAAATATTCTCAAATGATTTTTGGCAAAGGTGGAAAGGCAATCCAATGGAAGAAAGAACCATCATTTTATAGAATGCTGCTGGAGGAATTGGTACTGGAGCAATTGAACAGCCATAGACAAAAATACATACATACATACATACATACATACATACATACATACATACACACATGTGGTAAAATGTAAAAACATAAATATTTTTTTAAAAAGAATAAAATTGTCAGGGCCTAGGGGAAAGAGTTCTTAGACTTGATATCAAATGCACTATCCATAAAAGGAAACATTGATAAATTGAAATTAAAAGTTTTACTTCTGTGAAATACTCTGGCAGGACATGATGAGCTACAGTTCGGGGAAATAATATCTGCATATCACATCTCTGACAATGACTACTATCGAGAACATAGAATAAGAACACTCAAGTATTAATCGTAAAAAAAATGCACAATCCAATTTCAAGATGTTCAAAGAACATGAAGAGACATTTCACTGAAGGGGATACACAGATGGGAAATACACACAAAACACATGTTCATCCATTAGAGAAATATAAATGAAAACCATATTTGAGATATCACAACCCATAGCTATCAGTATGGATAAAATAAAAAACAATGACAACCCAAATGCTGGAAAGAATGTGTAAAAACTGGATCGTTCATGCATTGGTGGTGGGAAATGTAAAATACTACAGACACTCTAGATTGAAGATAATCTGGTGTTTTCTTATTACACTATATATGCAACTACTAAATGACCCCAAAATTGCACCTCTGGGCATTTAAGTGAAATGGATGCTTATGTGCACACCAAAGTTCACAGCCACATTTATTTATAGGAGCCACATCTGGAAACACCCCGGATGCCCTTTAATGGTGAATGACTAAACAGTCTGTGGTGTGCCATATCATGGAATACTACTCAGCAATAAAAAAGAATGGGCTCTTGATACATAGAACAACCTGGATGACTCTTCAGAGGTTTCTGATGAGGTCAATATCCAATAACAGAAGGTTCCATATCATATAATTCAATTGACATGAAATGTTTGAAATGACAAAATTATAGAAATGGAGAACAGGTTATTGGCTGCCACGTATTAAGGAAAGGGTGAGAATCGGAAAGTTTTCGGTATGGCTGTACAGGGGCAATATGAGGGATACTTGTTGTGGCAAAATATCCTGTATTTTGACTGTATGAAAGTCAATATCCTGGCTGTAGTATAGTTTTGCAAGCTGTTACTATGGGGAAGGGAGATCTTGGTAATGGATACATGTAATCTCTCTGTATTGTTTCTTATACTCCATGGTAATTTATAATTATCTCCAAATAAAAAGTTTAATAAAAAAAAAGACTATAGGAAACACTGATAACCAGTGACCTGTCTACAACTCAGCACACACATATCTAAANCTCATATATATTCTACTCATGCAAAAGTAGCTTATGCCTGTGTATTATTATTGCTGAAATAAAGAAATTATTTGAATACTTCTGATATTTTACAATTATACCTAAAGAAAAAAGCTGCTTGTATTCATATGTTTCCAAGTATTTTAAATAATTTCACATTTTATATACTCAAATTTAGCATTGTATTTAATGGATGTTGTATTTATGCCATTTAATTTGGAAAACAAGTGCGGCTATCTAGTACTCATATTTTTGCTATTTAATACAATTTGATTAGTTCCACTTCCTAGTTTTTAGAACTACAAATAAAACTAAATTAATTTAATTACTTAAGAAAATGCATGCTATGTTTTATGAAGCTACTTTAATTGTAAATTAAATTTCTTCAGTTTTGCTAGACTACATTATCCATACGCACCTTCACGGAAAAAAATGATTTAAATACTTTTGTATACTAAAGGTTTATATAGGGTCTATCATCAGTGATAATGCATGGATCATGAAAAGCCACAAAAATCATTTATTCTCAAAGGAAAAAAAACAAATGCCATGCATTCAAATTAAAATGGGGAAAATAGTAATTTCTTGAACTATACTGATTTAAGGAAACACAAGCTTAAAATGGTAGCTTCTTGATGTACTACAAGATATTTTACTTTACTCCCTCAGAGAAAATTAACTGCTCTGAATGAAAACACAGAACAACCAAGGAAACACAATATATTGCTTTGTACACTAGCAATTTTATTTTAATTTTCTGAAATATTTCTCCCATCAATATTTTGATTGTCCTAGAAGATATTAAGCTACAACCTATCCAGTGCTTTTCTAAAGAAAA
Source organism: Hipposideros armiger (assembly GCF_001890085.2). Taxonomy (NCBI): domain Eukaryota; kingdom Metazoa; phylum Chordata; class Mammalia; order Chiroptera; family Hipposideridae; genus Hipposideros; species Hipposideros armiger. The sequence goes on along the minus strand of NW_017733185.1, from coordinate 56,830 downwards.
AATAAAACAAACAAAAGACAAACAAACGAACCCAGACAAATTGCACTATCGAATGAGAAAAACAAGGATTGTGTTTATTCATTTCATTCTCACATTCTAGAGGAGACAAGTGGTTTGTTTCTGTCCCTGGAGAAAGCTCCTGGTATGAGCTTTAAAATGTCAAGTATAATTAAGACAAAGTGTTTTTTTTAACCCAACAAAAGAAATATATCTTTCAAAATAACTGTCTCCTGAAGTTAGAGAACACAGTTTATCTTAGTGAAAAGCTCACAGTGTTAAATCAGTTGTCAACTTTAACGTGGCTCCAACTTGGTGTGTTATTTAGTTGGGTGCCCAGTCACTGCCCAGCATGGCTGGTATGACCAATGGGTATAATCATAGCACTTTGCAGTGTGATTATTCAAAGAGAACCCAGATGCCAAATGTCATCAAATGTAAACAATACAAATTTGTTTTTGACAGAATCAGTTCAAGTTTAAATAGTAAATCCATCAGGAGTTGGGACAAAAGTATAAGAAAAAGTAGACTAAACACATTTTAGCATTTCAGTGAAACTTATTTAGCTATCATTGCTACATGCTATATTTTACACATGTGAGAGTTTATTTCTTCAGAGAACAGCCATGCAGCACATTTATATAGAAAATATACAACTCTTTGTGATTTCATGGATGGGTTCTCAAAACAGCATATATATTAATGTAACACAAAAATACATGTAAACCTATTATAAGGATTTTTCAAGGAATATGCTTATCCTTAGTGCTCTCCTGGATACAAATATCTTATCAAAAATGCTTTTTAAATTTATTAAAATTTCCTAGTCATCTTTTTTTTAAAAAAATAGGAAACAAACCAGTGTTTTTATGAATATGTATTTTATTGTTTTCATTATTTTTTCTTATGAAGGCTTAACATGCAGTTGACAGACCATAGTTTTAGATTCAAGGATACCTGAGCCCCCATGGAGATATGCCACTAACAGATTATATGACCTCAGCAAATGGTAAATGACCTTATCATAATATTTATTACTTTATGAGGTGCTATGGGCTTTATGATTAAATACCAGTGTTCATTCAATATAATTCCTATCTACTTCTGTCAAATGAATGTTCTTGAAATTTCATAGCCTGGAATATATTTCTGAGATTTTTGTGGGCAGTTTATTGAAGGAATGTATATAGCTGGCCTAATTCCAGTTTCATTTGCAGTTTTGAGAACTCCATGTCTTTCTCATACTGTTGCTTCTACTCTGTATTGGCCTTCTCTAATTCTGTCTTCCTGGGAAGGCATGTGTATTTGATAAGGCTGAAGTAAACTGTGACATCATACATGACTATTCTGTAATACTTGAAGACAGTATTAATATCCCATTTTTCTTTATTTCCAGAACACACTGCTATTGTTTGTTATAGTGCTTATTCCATTGAATTATGGTGGGTTAAGTCTGTACAGCAGTTTCCCCTTATCTGTGGTTTTGTCTTCCATGGTTTCAGTTACCCAAAGTCAACTGTGGCACAAAAATATTAAATGGAAAATTCCAGAAATAAACAATTTATAAGTTTTAAATTGTGTGCCATTCTGAGTAGCGTGATAAAATCTTGCATGATCTGGCTCTGTGCTGCCCTGGACATGACTCTTCCCTTTGCCCATCGTCTCCACACTGTAGACACTCTGCCAGTTGGTCACTGAGTAGCCCTCTCGGAGATCAGCTGGACAGTCAGGGTATTGCCTGCAGGTCTTGCGTTCAAGTCACCCTTATTTTACTTAATAATCATCCCAAAGTGCAAGAGAACTGATGCTGGCAGTTTGGATATGCCAAAGAGAAGCTGTAAAGTGCTTACATGAAAGATGAAAGCTCTTGACCCAAAGAATGCAAACACGTGCATGCTACAGTTGCTAAGGTCTACAGCAAGAACAAATCTTCTGTCCTTGAATATCGTGAAGAATGGGAAAGAAGTCCCTGCTAGTTTTGCTGTCTTACCTTAAACTGCAAAAGTTGCAGCCACAGTGCGTGATAAATGCTTAATTAGAATGGACAAGGCATTACATTTGTGGGCAGAAGACATGAACAGAAAATTTGCTCTGCTTTACGGCAAGGTGTTGTGCCAGAAGACACTGGCCCTGGAGGAAGACGCCAGCAGATCCACTGAAACAATGGGCATCAGGCCATTTACTGCAAGTAACAGAAGGTGATATAGATTCAGGAATAAGATGATATTTTATCATCTTACATCATCACAAGAAAAATGTGAGTGCAGTACAATAGATATTTTGAGAGATATAGACCACATTCACATAACTTTTATTACAGTATATTGTTATAATTGTTCT
>NW_017733185.1:32398-52493 GCF_001890085.2 Hipposideros armiger | reverse complement strand
TGTGTGTGTGTGTGTGTGTGTGTGTGTGTGTGTGTGTGTGTGTGAGAGAGAGAGAGAGAGAGAGAGAGAGAGAGAGAGAGAGAGAGAGAGAGAAAAGAAAAGAGAGACACCAGGGTGCTCTCTCTGTACACACACAAAGAAAAACTTGGTGAGGACTCAGCAAGAAGGCAGCCATCTGCACATCAGGAAGACAGCTCTCATCAGAAATCCAATTTACTGACACTGTGATCTCTGTCTTCCGCCTCCCAGAACTGACAGAGAATATATGTCTGATACTTAAGCCACCAATGTTTATTTATGACAGCCTAAGCAGGCTAATACAAGAAGTAAGGTGGGGAAGAGCTTGATAAGAACTATGTACCGTAGAAAAGTCAGGTAAACTAAGAATCAAAATATCCATTTGCTTCAGAAAGAAGGATTTACTGTGCAACCTATACAGAAGCAGTTATAGGGCACGGGTTGGAATTGGAAGTCAGAGTGGAATGGGAAGGAGAGTGAATGGAATGCTTAAGTTATGACAAAAAGGGAAGACACGATGGACATAGAAATACAGCTTGAGGCAATGGGAGAAAAAGTTGATGGAAAGCTTCTATTACTGTGATTGAGCTGAGCATATGTGAATGCTGACAAGAATTAGCCCCCACAGAAAGAAACAATTGGCCTCGTCAGCATTTTTTTCTTCTGGGAAATGGGAATCATTTCTGGAGGTACAGAAACCATCTTTTGACCATGAAGACAGAAGACAAATGGTGAAGCAAAAATAAAGAATCTTGTTTTCTTCATGAGATCGTTGAACAAGCGCACAGATCTTGGAACGCCAACCTTCAGCGTTCTCGGTGAATGATATAAATGAACAATAGCTGCATAAGTTGGGAGAACACCTGCTCTTACATAAGCATTCCATCCCTTTTAGCAAAGTACTATTAATGAAATTAAAGAACGTTTAGTAGTATATATCTCCACTTTCTGCTTTGACTTAGGCCTTAGTAGTGAGCATGTGAGACAAAGACAGGATGAATCAAATTCTGTCTCTACACATACGGTTAAACTAAAAAAGAAAAAAAAAAGTAATAATAACCTCTTTTTTCTTTCCCTCTTGGTCCTTTACAGAAGCGACAAATGAATGTCTCACTTTCAAGGACAGCATGCAGGGCAATCACTGATTTGGAAATATGTACTTGAACACTAGCAGCTAGGAGCATGTAATTCCTTGTGGTCTAAGCAATGTAAGAAATAGTTGGTGCTGTTACCCTTGTCGGCCATTTGCTGTGGCAGCCAGATTGTGCCAGGGTTGTGCTGAGAACTGAATGATGAATGAAGGTACCAGGCTTCTAGGCAGCAGAGGAGTTATAAATGTATGAAATGATGGGAGCAGGAAACAGGAGCTGACATTCCTGGTAGATAGAGCTTCTAGGTCAGACAGAGATCACATGCTTTTTCTGTAAAGGGCCAGAGAGTAAATAGTTTCGACTTTGAGATCCAAAAGTCAAGATGAAGAATATTATGTAGGTATGTCTATAACAAGAGACAAAACATATTTCCATAAAACTATTATTGACAAAATTCAAAATACAATAATATAAGTAGAGTGTGTGTTTTTTTTTTAATGGTTATACAGGTCTGGTATGAGAAGAATGAAATTTATTCATGGACATTAAAACTCAAATTTTATTATGTAATTTTCATGCATCATAAAGTATTATTCTTTTTTTTTCCTAATATTTTATTGGGGAATTGGAGAGGAACAGCATTGGGGAATTGGGGAAGGGGAACAGACAAGTTGCTGTCCTTTTGTTCTTCAGTCTAGTTGTGGAGGACATTGCTTCACTGGCCCATGTTGATATTATCATTGCGCTCTTCCCGGGTGAGGCAGTTGCTCGCTGGCCATTGGACAGCTGCTCACAGCAGCTCATGAAAGCGCACGCCAGCTGTCGGCCAGCCCCACTTCATCCTATGCCGTCACCAGCGACTCATGGCAGCCCAGCTCCAGGTAGAGCTGTTGTTCACCATCTTAGCTGTAGATGGCACAGTGTCACTGGCCCTCATGTGGGATCCAAACCGGGGCCCAGCTGCTCAGAGCTGGTGTCCCAAACCAACTATTAACCAACGTGCTACTGGGCCAGCCCCAAAGAACTATTCTTTTAATGTTTTTTCAACCATCTAACAACATGAAAATCATTTTAGGTTATAGGCTGTACATCCTTGCTGTAGTGGTTTGTTATTCATTGCATTATTTAAATCTATTTATATTACTGTTTGGAAAAGATTATTTAATTTTACACTACATTTTTGGAAGCAGTGGCCTCAAAAAGACAAAAGTGCATGTTTAATCAAAAGTTAAGTAGCGATAACACTGACTACTTGAAAACCAGAAAACACAAATCAACTAAAGAATTAAAAATTAGGATCTAGCTCAAAAATTAATAATCACTTTGGGAATCTATTCCCAAAGCAAATAATTTAACATCTTGTGTTGTGAAGCATTGATGTTTTTCTAAATTAATTTCACTTCTTAATTTTTCTTTAAGTTTTTTGGGGGCATTTTTAAAAAGTTAATGTAGCTCTTGGATCCATTTACAGAAAAAGAACTGCACAAACATCAAATACTGCAGTGTCATCAGGTGTTTCAAATTCAAAAAAACAGTGATGAAGTTTCCAATAATACCCTTTTTAAGTCCAATTCATGGAATTAAAATAAAGCTTTTGGAAGTTCATTCTATCAAAATAAAACATTTGACAATGTTGTGAAAGCTTTTAGGTATTCCATTAAACAGTTGTTTCCTTCTGCAGTGATATTACAAATAAAAAAATTATATTAAACACGTATTATGATAAAAGTAATGTTCTTTATAAACAACTTAAATGTGCCAAAATGGTATTAAATTATTTTTTGTTATGGCTGTTAAATGATTTTAGTCTTTCATTCAGAAATAATTAGGAAGTTCAAAAAAAAAAAAAAGAAATGCATAATGTCCCTGCATCCTTTGCCAGCCTTACCCAAGGTTAACATTGTGAATAATTATGGAACAATACTGAAATTGATATCAACAATATCAAAATCAGGAAACTCACATCGACACAGTCAATAGCTTATTCAGATTTCCAAATTTATACAGTGCTCATTTGTGTGTGTGTGTGTGTGTGTGTATAACTCTATGCAATATTATCAACTGAGTAGCTTTCTATAGTTGCCATCACAATCAATATATTTACCATACAATCCTCATACTCTTTGATAACCATACTTACCCCTCACCCTGTTCCTAACCTCAGAGAGCCATTCTGACAATTGAGTAGTAATATCACACCGTAGTTTTAATTTGAATTTCTCTAATGACCAATGATGTTGAATATATCTGTCATCATATGTATTATTTGATTAAGAGCCTACATAATTCTTTGTTTATATATTAGTTTCAAATGTACAAAACAACATGATTAAAGATTTATACCTCTCACAAAGTGATGACCCCCCCAAGTCTACTACCCCTCTGACATTGTATGTAGCTGTTATAATACCTTTGATTATATTCCTTATGCTGTACTTTATATCCCGTGATTATATATAAGTCGTTTGCTCATTTTTACTGTTATGTTTTGAGAATTTTTTCATATTCTAGATACAAGTTCTCTATCAGATATGTGGTTTGCAAATATTCTCTTGCAGTGTGTAATTTGGTTTTTTAATTTAAAAGTCTTCTTCAGTCTTCATTCTTCTTTCCAAAATTGTTTTGGCTATTATAAGGTCTTTTCATTTTCATACATATTTTAGAATAAAGATAGTGGATTTTTTTTTCATAAATAAATCTACTAAATTATGGTCATATTTTGTTCAAAACGATTTAGGAGTCTTTTATCAGAGCATTCCGTCAGTGACTTTTGAATCTCTCAGCATATTGAAGTTTTTCAAATTATAACTTGGAAATAGAAAGACATTGAGACATTACTCCTATAAAATCAAGGAAGGCACCATAGAAGTCACTACATTATGAGAATTTAAAAGATGCAGAACATTTGATGCTAAAGTTATAATTTCTAGTGTTGAAATGTAAGAAGAATCTTTTGATAGAAAATGTGATTAATTGAAAAAATGTATTATGTACCAGAATGGACTAAAATTAGGCAGGTCCACAACTTTGCAGCATCTAAATTTAGTGCAACATTCAGAAGAATCATATATATGCATTTAATGAGTATGCCAATAAAACATATATGTCACATACAGGGAATTGGGATTAAAACATGATAGACCTGAGAAATATTATAGGTTAGAATCTATTCACCATTTAATATTAAATATTAGAATTTAAAGTCTCTTCGGTTTAACAGAATCACCTTTTAGTTTTCTGTAAATGAAATGGTTTCTCAAATAAAAATATTATAGTATAAAAAGATGAGTCATTCCAATGTCCAAATTTCAAATTAATAACAATAAGTTAAAACTTTGAAAGGGATTACAGCCAATTGTATAAAAATAAAAAGAATATATATTAAACTAACACTTTCTTTTAAAAATACCAAAAATATATTAAAAAAGACCAAAGTAAATGAATATGTACACCAAATAATGACTCAACTTACATAATTTTAATGTTAAATAATGAATATAAAGTTTAATTTTTAATTTACATGGCTATATATTAATTTTTAGAAATAAATTTAATTAAAAAAATCAATATAAGACCAATTATGAGTCAATAAGTGATTTCAAATGTATATATGTGTATTGTATCCAAAACTACTATAGGAAGATTATGTTATTTGTATCTGAGCACATTTTTCCTAATAGACTACACCTAAGAAATACCTGCTATAATTCAATTACTACATATTTTAATAATTTTCACTAGAAAGTCATAAGACTTTATACTATTGTCTTTGAAAATCAGACATATAGCACCATTACTACGATCTTAGTTTTTTAAGCCAGAAGGTTTAATTTACTACTTCTTACTACTAATAATTTTAACTCTTCTATTCCTCAGTTTACCTTTAGGGGAGAAGAGGTCAGATTCTTGAAAATGTAATGAGAAAATGACTCTAAATCACTTACTTTGGTGATAAGCACATAGTGAGCACTCAACAAGTGTTTTAGTTTTACTGGGTGGGTCCTGTTTAAAATGAATGAAGTTCAGATGTCTTTGAGCAAACTGTCATTTAAATAATCTAAAAAGATAATCAAAAAAGATGAAAACTTATGAGATACTAAAAAGTTTAACGGAAAAACTTTTATTATGCCAGATTTATTAGAGATGTCTACAGTCTCTAATGCAGATAAACTTAATTTATACTACATGGGGAAGAAAACATTAATATTCCCTCTACTCTTCTAGGTTCTTGGCAGATTAACAGAAGAAAAGCTTACAGAAGTTTATTAACATGTATACCTTGCATACATGGGAGAAGCCCAGGAAACCTGAGTAATCCCCTGAAATGGCTAAGCCACCACCTTAAATACTATCTCCAGCTCAAGACAAAAGAAGATGTTGGGATGTTAGGACTGGGGGAGCCTGTGATTGGAAGCTATGAGGAAATGCACAGTAAACAAGAGTATGGTTGTTATGCAGATTTAGGTCTTTGCCCGCTCTTTGATAAAAGTTTCCAAAGGTTTAGTTCTTGAGAGAGAAAGAGAGACAGAGAGAGAGAGAGAGAGAGAGAGAGAGAGAGAGAGAGAGAGAGATCTTCCAAATAGGGATTTCCCTTATAAATGTAAATGTCTCATAAAAGGATAACTTCTACTTAGTTTTTCCAGCTTTTCCTATGTCTGCTGTTTCTTAAAAAATAATCAGTCTAAAATAATCCTTATGCCAAAGAGAAATAGTGCGGGGTAGCAAATTCTTCTTCCCTTTAATGCGCGCGCGCACACACACACACACACACACACACACACACACACACACACTATTTACTCAACAGTTTATGTAGGCTTAATTCTTGCTAAACAGGCTTCATAAAAGGAGGTTAGGGAATCTCTACTCATACTTCTGTAGTATCTACCCCTTAAATCAGAGGTCAGTGGCTGTATCCCTCATAAAGATAGCCCTCCCTAAATCTTTAGTACACATGCTATTCTTTGTTATGTCTAGAGCACTGCCCCAAAGTTCCCACTTTTCTGCATTCCCTCAGAATTGAACATCTAATAAAATGGGAGTCTACTGAATGTGAAGTGAAAATGGTGGAGGGAGAAGGAAATTACATGGATTGTAGCAACTTTATAGATTCCTGGGAAGTGCAGAACTGTTTTCAAGTAAAACAAGGAAAGTTGGATTAGAGGCTGCTACAACAGTTACAATTAATGCTGGAATTCATATTTAATTTAAATATTTACATATTTAAAATATATGAAAACTAGGCCATGATGGAAAGGCTACATCTCTAAATTGGAGTTATAGTAGCATTTGTAGTTCTTTGAGTAGGTGAGAACTTGATAGGAGCTGTGCCCATCAATCAATTAAAAATTTAGGGATTTGGATCATCTCATAAGTACAGAGTGCAGACAAGACTATGAATCAATAAATCTTTGAGAGAAATCTTAGCTGGCCAAGGGAAAAAAAATAAAGGAAAAAAATAAAACAACAGGTTCTATAGGTAAATATAAGGTAGAACCAGGTAAAAATATTACATGAATATGAAGAAGCAAAATCTACTTTTAGAAATTATCTACTTCAGAGTCTAGAAGACAATTTCAATTTATTTGTCATTCTTAATAGTATGCTAGAACTTATAACCTCTATAATAAGAGAGCCAAGATCTCACTGAGAAAATCAAGCTGAGTTGAAAATTCAGCAGGATCCAATTAAACGTAACAGAACATGAAGAAAATATAAAAACTAAAGAGAAAGAGATGATCTATGGCAGGACTGCAAAAGAATTTAAATTCAATGACATACTAGAAGCAATAAAATGCAGACTACATCCTGTGGAAATGAAACTTCGAAGCTCATTCCTGATGACAGCCTGACTTCAAGTCTCCCTCTCAATACAAACACAAGAAAACTTGTACATGTTAAGCTTCAGAAACAATGGGACATTGTTTGGGAGCAATAACAAAAAGAAATCAAAGCCACTAAGTGAGAACTGATGCCATATCAGTTTGTGATAAGGTTTGTATCTGTTTTGGGGCCTGGTAACCGCAGGAGAGCATCCTAAAGCCATGCAAACCTGGAGACAAGTATAGGAGGTGGAACTGGGCTCCCTACATGAGCCTTACCTACAACCACTTACATAAAAAGAGTGCGAATTCCCCCTCCCCCAGAATGGCAGATTAGGCGATTTGGTCCAGTCTTTTGTTAAAATCAGTTAGGAGAGTTGAAAAATGTTATAAAATATTTCTTTGAAGAAATCCAAGAGCTAACCAGGAGGTGAAGAATTGTGGTATCATGGTCCAAGAGAGGTTAACCTAGAGATATAGCATGGCGTTTGTGATCCTTGTTTGCCAAGGCACATCATTTCGCTTTAGCAAGCAGATTAGAGGATGTAATAGGTAATCTGAAAAGTGTAGTAGATTTCACCAAATTTTGGAAAAAAGAAGAGTAAGTTTAAAGAAGAATTAGATTGTGGTACTATGCATAGGGGATTTGAGGAGAAGTCATGCAATCAGCATGTATCAAGTTGAATTCGATGTGTATAACCTGTTGAGTATGATTTGTGTCTTCAAATTATCTGGACTATCTATTATTGGATAATTTGTCATTGGATAAACAAAGAAAGGAAAGGAAAGGAAAAGGAGTGGGGGAAAAATAAATATATCCAAAGAGTAGCTTCTGAAAACCTCCTATACGCAATATGTAAAAGAGGTCATTTGGCAGTGTTTTTCAGTTCTGCATAGATTGGATGGGCATTATGTTGAAATGTTTTTTATATGCTTAGTAATTTCAGTATTATAAAACAAAGGACCTGTTAAAACTACTTTTATCTTTGGTTTACATTCTAGAATCTATTATTTTAATCCTTTAATGTTAATCTTTACTAAAAAATACACATTTGTAAAAAATACAAATGTGTATTTTTTTTGTGTTTTCCTGGAGAAAATGATATGCAACATGATGTGAGTGCATCCCTCTCTTTCTCCTCCTCTACACACACACACACACACACACACACACACATATGCTCACACATATGCTCACACATGCACACACACAAACTCAAGATTACAGACTTACTGAACAGATGGCCTTGGGCTTGGAGAAAATTAGATCTGGGGTAACTTTCTGAATTTATTTTAGATTCAAATAGTCTTTAGTATGCACAAGTCATTAAAGCAACAATCTGAAGAGGTTTTCCTTCAATATTTTGTAAGAAGGGTTTTGATCTATGATATATTAGTCAACTGACAACACTAAAGGCAGATAGGTGTTTTTTGTTTGTTTTTTTCATTAAGAATCAATTCTTTTTGGTACATAGATTTTTATTTTCATCCTCTTCTGTCCATTGGAAAAAAATCCTGCTTTGGGATATATCTGTCAATTTGAGTCGCCAGGCACATAAGTGATCTAAAATGTAGGAATTTTTAAGCTGTGGGAAGTACTGCAATGTTGCAAAATACATGAAAAATGGAAAAAAATAAAAACTACCAAGCACCTTTTATGGTTTGTAGGTGCTTTTCAATGCAAGAAGCATTAAAGAGAAATGTGTTTTATTTATCTAAAAGACAACATTAGGTTTTATTTCTATATACAACTTGTCAGCTCATGTATAGATTAAGAAAATTGGTGGACAAATGCAATTATATATTTTGGGAAGATTTGTAGTTCTTGTCTTTACAATATTTTGTCTAGCATCATTTATTTTGTTATGTTTTATGATTTATTGCAAGTCATGTTAGTATATTTTTCATCCCTCAGCTATGTGTGACTGCATATCAAGTAAATTTTTCAGTCAGTTTACATTGGCTTGAAAAGTAAGTATTATGGAAAAGAAGCTATCATGCTTCATAAGAAGATATATTGTGCTACTATTTATTTTTGCACACAAGGCTTACTACAAAAAAAGCTGGCAGGCAAAGAGGGCTTGGTAGCAGCTGCTAGGCTTCAGGTGAATATCAAATAATTTGGAAATGGTTTCCGTAGAGGAACACCTCTTGTAAAGTTGTGTTTCAGAAGCTCTTTGATCTTTCAAATTGCTTCCTTGAAAAGTTGCTAAGTTTTCATGGATGTTCTATTATAATAATGAATTGGAATTAAGATGGAACTCTACCACTGGCGTGCAATGACATTGAAAATACTCTTATTTTATCAGGTTCTTTCCACTGATTAAAAAAAGCATTTCAGTGCCCTCTTTCACTTGGTGCATGAATATGCTCCTACTAAAGCCATATATAACAAGTATAACATTTATTTATATGTATCAAAATAACAGACATGTCTCTATACATATAGTTTATATGAGGGAAATATTTTTAAAAATGCAATACATTGTGATGCTTGCTTCTTAGCCTCCTCCTCCACATTAATGATCTTAAAACAGAGGTGTTCTCCTTCTAACCTTTACTATACTCTTTTTTTCCCCTATGCTCTTAATATAGATGCTTTTGGAATTTAAGCTACCTGTAAGTGTGCATTTAATAATTGTATTAGGATCATTAATTTGTGCATACCCATATATTTGCTCAATATCTTTATCCACCATAGTAGTCTAGCTTTCAGGCAGTTCTTTTTCCAGATGCGTATGTTTCAATGCAGGGCATATTGTATTACAACACTACTTTCCTCCCAGGGGATGCCAAGGTAAAATAGTGTACTGTATTCTCTATCTTTAAATCGGCACTTTGTGGCAAACTCCATGTTGATGCTTACATGTGATACATATGGTTATGTGTGTTTGTGTTAGAGAGTGATAAATTAATATTTAATGTGTCTGAATGGAAGGCTTTCTGTTTCCCTAGAAAATCCCATTCGGTTCCAAGTTGAGAAAACAATGCTAAAACACGTGCCAAATCCAAGGCAGAATAAACGTGTTAAGCAAAGAAGATAATACAAGGTGCGATCGAAACATACAGTGAATGTTTAAATTCTAAAAAATAGTATAATAAAACACACATTGCTATCAATTCCCCCTCAAAATACTCCCCCTTGCTTCGAACACATTTATCCCATTGTTCTTGCCACTTTCTGAAGCAGTTCTGGAAGTCCTCTTTCGAGAGTGTCTAGTTGTGCTGTCCTGGCTGCCTCAATGTCATGAATCGATTCAAAACGTTTACCTTTCATGGTCATTTTCACTTTGAGGAAGAGCCAGAAGTCGCACAGAGCCAGATCCTGTAAATAAGGTGGATGAGGACACACCATAATGTTTTTATTTGACAGAAATTGCCATACCAGAAGCGATGTGTGACGCAGCATGTTATCATGATGGAGGATGAAGTAAAGACACTCAAGAAAGAGGACTTTCAGAACTGCTTCAGAAAGTGGCAAGAATGATGGAATAAGTGTGTTCGAAGTGAAGGTGAGTATTTTGAGGAGGATTAATGGCAATGTGTCTATTACTGTAATAATTTTTTAATATAAACATTCACCATATTTTTCAATCACACCTCGTCCAGTAGTGCCCCTTTATCTTTGGTTTCACTTTTGGCTGTTTCAGTTACCCATGGCCAACCATGGTCTGCAAATATTAAATGGAAAATTTCAGAAATAAACAATTTGTAAGTTTTAAATTGCATGCTGTTTAGCAGCATGATGAAACGTGGTGGTGCCCTGCTCCATCCCACCTTGGATGTGACTCACCGATTGGTCCAGAGTCTCCACACTGTAGAAGCTCCATGAGCGTTAGTCACTTGGTAGCCTATCTCAGTGATCAGATTGACAATTGGGGCATCACAGTGCTTGTGTTCAAGTCACTGGGTTTTTTTTTACTTAATGCCCCAAAGCACAGGATTAGTGATGCGGACAATTTGGATGTGCCAAAGAGAAGCTGTAAAGTGCTTCCTTCAAGGGAAAAGATGAAAGTCCTTGACTTAATCAAGAAAGGAAAATATCATAAGCTGAGGTAGTTGAGATCTACAGTAAGAAGAAATCTTCTATTTGTGAGATATTTTGAAAATAAGAGAAAGACCACATTTACATAACTTTTATTACAATATATTATTATAATTGTTCTATTTTATTATTAGTTATTGTCAATCTCTTACTGTGCCTAATTTATAAATTAATTTTATCATAGGCATGTATGTATAGCCAAAAACATTTGGTAATATTGGTGGTTTCAGGCATCCACTGGAGTTTTGGAAATTATCTCCTGTGGTAATGGGAGATTACTAACTTAAAAAAATTTAGAATATTTTTTGGTCTCTTGAGGGATACTTTTCTTAAGTAACCATGGAGGTTTGGCTCAGCTGGGGCTACCTATTAGGGGAGAAAAATGATGATATAAAGAAAAATAACTAGAATAAACTGTATAAAATATAAGATGATTTGATGACATTCAACCTGTTGAAAGTCATTAAAAATATATTAAGATTAACTCCATGTTTACTTTAGATATTTTTCATTTCTTACTCGTGAACAATCTGTAGTGTAAAATATTTCTATTGCAAATAAAAAAGATATTGTACTAAGAAAACACGCCCACACACAGCTGGGTTATGAATTAGTTGCATTTGTAAGAGTGATTACTGTCGAGTAAGGAGGCAATATTTCTGAGATAAATTGTAAAAACCTACAGTCCTTCCAAAAGTGGCACATTTCTCCAGCTAGATGTTTCTAAAGAAAGACATTATGGCCATGTAATTATTGACTTAATCCTTTTATCTTTCAGTCATCTAATCATTTAAATGTTCCTCATTGCCTTCAAAATAAAATCTAAAGGTCTTTATAATCTGATTCCATCTACATTTACATTCTAATCTCTCACCACGCCTATCTTTTTATTGCACATTTAGGTCACATACTGCTTGTGGAACACAAAATGTGTCACATTACATGGGGCTTCTTTGTTTTCATCTGCTGCTCTTTTGACTCCCATTGTATTTATCCCTGCCCAGTTAATTTTAAGATCCTATTAAGATATGGTTTAGCTGACAATGCCCTCTGAAAGCTTTCCTTAAATACCACATGCATGGGGGTTATGTGTTTTGAGTGCTACCAGAGTTATGTATGCACACTTGTCTCTTAGACTCTGACACACTGGCAGTTACTTTAAGTCCATCCCTATGACTTTAAGCTACTTGAAAGCAAATAAATCTTTTATTCATTGTGTTTCTTCAGCAACAACCTCAGAGTCTAGGACATAGTGGAAGGTAATCACTTGATCAAAGGAGGCAGGAAAGAAGAGAGGGAGGGAAATAAGAAAGAAGAGATGGGAAGGAAGTAAATGAAAATAGTAACAGGTAGGGTAAGAAAAATATTTTATTCCAAGAAGGAGCTTAATTTTAGTATGAAAAAAAGAATACTAGTATGAAGAAAGAATACTAGTCTTGAAGTCTGGATATAGGTTAAGTATTTTTATTTCCAACCCCTTGGTCATGTGATCTTAGGCAAGTACTGTAATCTTTATGGACCTCAGGTCCTCATTAAGCTGAAATAACATGCTCATACTCCAGGGTACAACAGGGATCACATTTAATTGTATTTGTATATGTGATTCATATTCTAAAAATACAGAGCAACTATAAAGCCTTATTATTTCAAAACATATCACAGATTAAAAATAATACAAGATAAATATATTTAACTTCTATGCAGCATGTCTGCAGAAGTTTAAAACAATAATGAGTGAATTTTCTCTTCAAAAGCAATTTTAAAGGGAAATCATAAATATACTGTAATTAAATATTCTTTTTTGTGTGTGTTTTTAAGCAAGCACTTTGGGCAATTATAGAAAATTTACTAGGAAGGGTGGTTTAGTACTGACGGGGCCTGGGCTGAGTCAGTTGTGTGCAGCCTGATGAACGGACCATGACCCCAGACAAGGTCCGGACCCACACAAGCTGGGGGCAGCTGATGCGTGGACCCTGTCCCCAGACATTACAAACTATGACTCCGGAGCCTGTTGCACAGTCACAGGGCTCCGGTAACGTAAGCTCTTTACATAAGCATGATTAACAGCCACGGGAGGGAGCATGCCACTTCCATGCGCTCTCCTCCCCCAAAACCGCTATATAATGGTTGCTATTGCAGAATAAAGCGAGCTAGCGAGCGAACAAGCTGGTTCCTCCTCATGCCGGCTCCGCGTGCTTTCTTTTCCCTGGGCGTCGTCTCACTGCCAAAAGCCTCCAGCAGAGCAGCCCCCCGGGCGACGACGAGTACCTAGCTGCAGTTGCTTACCTACCATAGCCCTCCATTTCTGCTCTATTCAGCATAATTAGTTTATTGTCTGGGATTCCGAACAAATATTTTGGAAACGTATTCATTAACTATAAGAAGAAAGGCTTGGCCAGTAGTTATACTTGTAGAGCACAAGCAGGCTTATTTTTCATGTGCAGTTGTTAGTATCACAATCTAGGCAAACTTAAGTCTCTATGTGTCTAAACTGTTCTATTCATTCAAACTTGTTTATCTCAAATATTTTCTTTTTTTATTTCTAGGGCTATCTGGAAGTCTATAAATTCAAAATTAAAAGCTAATTTGTGAATTCCCTTAATATTTCAAGGAACATTCTTGGACACCCAAAATAATTGACAGTGTACTTCAAAGCTAACAATTTATTTTGTTATATCATCTTATTTGTCGTCTTTGCTGCAGTAACAAATAACCAAAATATCTCCAAAGATTTATTTCTTGCTCTCATTACATATGAATTTGGAGTCGGTGGTAGTTCCACTTTTGTTCCACCACTTTTATTTCATCATCTAGGCAGAAGAAGCCGCCCCTCACCCCATATGGAAGATGGTATTCCCCTGGAAGAGGCAAAAAGAACAAGAGAGCTGGCAAAACCACAAGATGCTGTTGACTCTAAACCCCTACATCACGACCGCCTGTTAAAGCTGTCTTGAGGAACTGACATATTAGTCCTTCTGCTCACATATTTATGGCCCAAATAAGTCAAGTGGCCAAGTTCATGTTGATGGGATAGAGAAGTGCATTCCTTCCACAGAAAGGCACTGCAGTTGTATGGCAACACAGTGATGTATAATCCACTTAACGGGAAGAGGAAAACAAATAAGAACAATAATGCCAAGAACAATGTCTATCCTTTTAGTCAAAAAGATTTACTTCCCTTTTTTCCACATGCTAAATACACACATAACCAACCCTTCCCTAAGGACGATGTGCAAAAAAATCCAATCCAGTCATGGCAGGTTCAAATTTCAAAATGTATTGATAATCTCAGTATCAGGTCCAAATCTGGCTTTCAAAATCTGGTGGTACAAGAACACTCCCTCCCCCCCACACATACTCACTCTGCAGTCGGATTCCTACACAGTCAATGAAAACATGTGAAATGAGAATCAAATATCCACAATCAACACTGCTATTCAGAAATGGGATAAATGAATGCCACATAGTAATTAATGCCCTAAAGCAATTTTAGAATTCTATTAGCCAGATGTCTCAAGAAACATAAAAATATTTCTGGATTATGACCAGATTTTTGTTTGTGGAAAGCTCCTCAATCTGTTCTTCTCAGAAGAACGTGGCTCCGCCCTTTGGACAATTCTTCCTTATTCATTGTATGTTTAAATTTGGTCATATCTGGAGAGGGCATTGGAGAATGTACTTTTGTTTGTCACTTGCTCCCTAGTTGTAGAAATTTTCAGTTCCAGAAGCTGTTGTATATCTCCAGTGGTCACAGCCTATTTTAATCCATGCTGGCAGTTCTTCCTGACAGTGCATCTGTCTTATTTAATAACTTTATTTTTATCTTTTTGATTCCAGTCATGTCCATGTGCAGACTGGAACACTCACCATTCTTTCTAAGGTAGCCCCCCACACACACCTTTTTCTGTCTCCCCATACTTAAGATTATTTTGAGTTTATCATGCTTCCCTGTGATGACACCCTTGGTCTGTTTTTTTTTGTTGTTGTTGTTGTTGTTTTTGTGGGTTGTTTTTTGTGTGTGTGACATATTTTGTTCAACTGGAATTATTTATTGGTAGCTCCCATAATCTACTCAGACTTTTTAACCAAGAGGAAGTTGACAATTATCTTAATTTGGTCTTTGCTCTAGGTTAATTACTCATTAGTCTTGGTTGTTCAGAGTACTTGCAAGTTTTATACATTACTGGTTGCCTATTAGAAAAGCTGAGTTTTTCTCTTCTTTTTTAATTAAATTTATTGGGGCAACAATGGTTAGTAAAATTACATTGGTTTCAAATGTGCAATTCTATCATACATCATCTATCTATCACATTGTGTGCTCACCACCCAGAGTCAGCTCTCCTTCCATCACCATATATTTGACCCCCTTTGCCTTCTTCTACCATCCCTCCTCCTTCCTTATCTTCTGGAAAGTGTTGAGTTTTTCAACCTTGCAAGCCATTAATTGTCTGGATTGTCTTATTCCTCTTTTATGAGTGAATTCTCTTCTGATCAAATCTTTGTTTTGTCAAATCCAGCTAATAACAAAGGCACATTTGATAAAGTTTTATGTCTTATCTCTTTTGCCAAAAGTCACTAGCTGCTTAAATAAACCATATGACTTAAATGTTAGTGTAGAAACTATAACTACCAATTTCATTAATATATAAAATTTCATCAGTACACAAAACAGCTGGCCATTTTCCACCCTCCATTTACAGTTTACTTCATTCCCACAGCACAGCTGTGAAGCCAACACCACATACACGTTTTTAACATAGCAGTGCTTCACTTCTTGTACAATTTCTGAACTACTCAGCTTTGCTGTGTTAACAAACATCCCACAATATCAATGACTTACAACAGCAAATATTTATTTTTCTAATGTTGGCTGAAGTTGCTGACAGCTCTGCTCATGCTCCACTTTTTTTGTTCATTTCAGGATGAAAAGAAATCTCTCCATATTGTGACATGCTGTCTTGTGGCAGATAAAAAACAGAACACAAAACCACACAGTTGGATAAAATCTACAATGGCTCTCAACACTTTTGCTTGGAATTGACCTACTGTCACATCATTCACCAAGAGAAATCCCAAGGCCAAGTGAACGCCTAAGTAAGTATTCCTTCTGCAGGAAGGCATTGCAGATCCATGGCAAGCAACTGATGTACTCATGTATAATCTTCTTCCAGGGAATGAGGTAGTAAATAATTGGAAATAAAATTATAATCATAACACAAAGGTCTGATACCTATGTATTCTTTGATGCACTCTGTATAAGCTCATTAATTTTCTAGTGTTCTGTCCCCAAAGTAGATCATACAGTTTAGATAGTTAGCTTTGTTTTTGTCCTTGACTTCTTCACTTCCACTCAGTTGCATGTTCTTCTAACTTTATACATGCATATGGGCTCAGCTTCACCTAATTACTTTAGCTGAGCAACATATTAGGAACCACATTTACCAAGGTGAAACTTAATCTGGAATTAGTTCTGCTGCCCTAAGTCTCACATCTAGAATAAGTGACTTCCAGTCCTCTTGGTGAAAATGAAGCCTGCTCTTGAACTCCTGGAGGTTTAGTCAAGGTTCCAATTTCCTGCCTAGCATTTGCCATCTGTCTCCCATGGAGGCTAGATCCTATTCTTTTGCCTTGTGGGTGTATTTGTTTTCCTGATTAATGGGCCATTTGTAATAGCAGTACTACTCAAATACATACCAAGATCTCTGCAAAGTCCTTCCCCAAGCCCCTCAAGCTTATCCTCATTAAATCTGATTTCTTTAGAGGACAGAGACAGTTAAGAGTAGGTTTCCCATCCCTTTTGAATATTGCAATTTAAACCCTGATCAGGCCAATAGATATAAGCTTATACTACAACATATTCCCAGTTTACTCTGATATTCCTGTCATCTCATTTGGTATGTACTTTCCCAAAACTATGTAGATTTTAAGCTTTGAGGAAAAACATACATATATTTGATATGAGTCTGACCACCTACTATTGTTGTAATACTTGATAAAATATTTAATCTTCAATAAATAACTGTAAAAGTGACTATCTACATGACATAAATAGAGCAAATATGCTTTTTTTGTTGTTTTTACTACCACATTTTAAGGAACTAATGATGGTTCATTACAGTTATGAAAATTCACAAGAGGTTTCCTAAAGTGGTTGGAATACAAAATTGTGTGTGTGTATTTACATGTATCTGTTATACCCCAAGTATCATAATTATTTGACTGCTAACAAGCTATTATCGTCTTAAAGCACAAATTAGTTCTTATATTATGGAGCTGGTGAGAGAGTGTAATAATTGTTTTTGATATTCTGTAATTGATAATTTGGCATCTTGAAATCATAGGCCAAACTAAAGGCCACATTTGCTTACTTGCATCCATGTCATCCCTGTGTTTTCACAGACATGTGAAAATCATATTATAAAACCTCCAACCACAAACCCCAACATCATCTGTGTTTCACTTTCTGCCCAATAGGGAATGTCCTCATCTAACGACTATAGTTAAAAAGACTCTCACCACTATTTTCCCCTTACTCCTGCCTCTTGATTGATTCGGGTACTTCCTCATGTGGCCCTGTGTAGCACAGCATAACCCCTCCTCCTGGGAACTATAAGTAATAAACTCTTCTGTCAATGGCATTGATCTCGCCATGTCATCACTCAGTCGTAGCTATAAATTAAATCTTGGGTACATTTTAAAACAGAGAGTTATTTTGGTAGTGAATAGATCTATCTAGCTGGCTATCCAGAATGTGCTTGCTTACCTGGTTTTATGGCTCTCTATTCATCATAAATTTTAATACATCTCATGACTTGATTGAAAATTTTGTTTTTGTGGAAACATAGATATCAAGAGGCATGATTTTGTATGAAACAGGAAACACATGGATTTCAATAGAGGTATTATTTAGAAATAAACTAAACAGCTAAAATGAAATAAAAGAGCCTATACAACTACTTTCACAATTAAATTTTGAGAACTGCAAATATTTGAAGTATATATTCCTCACAAATTCGTAACTTCTTTTGTATGTTATTAATTAAATTAGTTCTCACCACAGTGCTGTAAGTTTAAAAGGCATTGATCAACAAAGTCACACACAACAGCATTAAAAACAGTCTCTCTAGGTAGCCATCAGATGATTTGCATGACATCATTCAGAACATTTTTAGATGTTTAGTTTTCTATTATTTTAGCCTTAAAGCCAGATACATATACAGTAAAACCTTGGATTGCAAGTAACATGGTTTGCAAGTATTCAGCAAAACGAACAAACATTTCTAATGCATTTTAACATGGTAAACAAGCGATGTCTTGCAATACAAGTAATTTTTAACGGAACGAATTATGTTTGCAAACCAAGGTATTACTATGTTTATAATATTCAAAAATCCAAAGGATTTAACCTGAATGTTTTACTCTTATTACATCTTCAACATTACAACTGTCAAATGGAAAGTATAATCTATATTTTAGCAAGTCTTTAGCTCCCCAGACATGCATTTTATGTTTTCTGGTGGGTCATGACCAAACTGGAAAATTTATCTTAGGAATCTGCTCCTGGGAAGCTTACTGATGTAGCTGTACCCCTTTGTGTGTGACTTCCATGCTTCTGAACAGGTGAGAAGTTGTTTGTTAAGATTAGAACTATTTAACTTTATTGTAGTA
Source organism: Hipposideros armiger (assembly GCF_001890085.2). NCBI lineage: Eukaryota > Metazoa > Chordata > Mammalia > Chiroptera > Hipposideridae > Hipposideros > Hipposideros armiger. Next base: position 33,849 of record NW_017733185.1, on the reverse strand, counting down.
CTTTCTGTCTTTTTTCTCCATCACCTGGGATTTTCTACAAATTAGTTGTTCTCTTTTTCCCCTCATTTGATAGATATCTCCTACAAGCTTGGCAAATACACAATGAAAAGAATACTGCTGCAAGCTTCACCCTCAATGAAGTAAGGTGCTAAAAAAGAAATCATAGGTTAGTAATTTATTTATCATTTCTGAATGCATTTATTTTAATTTACTGTATTCATGTTAACTTTTCCTCTTAAAAGGTACTGTCATGATCATTACATAAAGTACAAGTTGAGGATATGGTTCCTGTACAAAAAGAGTGTCATAGGTGGATCCATTAAGTACTGAAGACATAGACATGTCCACCATGCCTAGGAGTGAAGCATTCTTTTCATTAAGCTCTCTGTCTCCTTCCATTATTGCACCACCAAATTACTTGAAAGAGGCTCAGTGTTTCCATTTCCTTAGTTCCCACTTATATTTTAAATTATTAATACCCAGTTTCACACACTGCTCTTGGGAACCTCATCAGCGATCAGGTAGGATCTGGTTGATAAATGGACAGACACAGTTTATTTCGTCTGACATCTTACCCATTGCTTAAATTGCAATTACCAGCATATCTATGCTATCACCGTAGCTGTTTACATACGTCTCGACTCAGTTTCCATTTTGATGTCTGGGTAGCGCCGAGAGATCCACAAATAAAAGTAGAAAGTATTATTGACCTTTCACAAACCTCCTCCTCCACTTCCGGAATGTTCCCTATCTCTAAATGTCATAACCATGTACTTACTCTTTAAAACTGGACATTCTAGGGTAAATTTCGCCCTTTCTCATTTCCAACAAAAACTTAGTTATCAGTTCAGGTTTGGTTTGATCATTTCTGTTGAATGGTGTCTCCTCTCCCCTGAGACCGCCTGTGTCATGGTTCTTGTCATCTCTCATTTAGAGTGTTACACTAGCCTCTTTGGCATTAGTATCATCCTACACATAGCCATCAAATTTACTATTTTAAGAAGCAAAACTGCTTTAGTTTAAAAAAAGGCAAATCGTCTTTCCCACAGGATAACATCCAAACTCCTTAGCCTTCCACAGTTTGACTCCTATCTATTTTCCTCCTAAGTGTCCATCACCAACTTTGTAATTCTTCTCTTTTCTGTCCCATTAACCTTCCTTGAAACCCCGTTGCCCATTTCCTACTTTTGCACAGTGCTTTTAATGCCACTAAACCCTCTTCTTTTATCAAGCTTATCAGTCACCCAATTTAAATATCTGTTCATCAGATGAAATTGTCCATAATCCCTCTGAAAATTTAATTACATTCCTTCCTCCCATAGCATGTTGTTCACAGGTCATTTGTGCCTTTAGCCAGATGTGTTGGATGTGACCTGCTGAAGTATGGACTCCCTAGGCTAGCTTAAGCTGTAAATTCTTTGAGGACATAGGAACTGTTCATTCGCATTAGC
>NW_017733185.1:24704-26933 GCF_001890085.2 Hipposideros armiger | reverse complement strand
ATAAAAGAAACATATTGAAGAAGCATGAGTATTTATTTAAAAAATAATGCATAGATGTATATTGCTCTGTGAAGCATAACTTTTTCTTTGATCAGATTATTTACTGTAATTAATTGAACTCATTTGAAATTCTAAGTTTTGTTGTGTGTTCATGAAAATTGAGAAGATAGCTTTTAAGGTGCTGGCTCCATTAGCAAAAGAAGAATTTAAAAATTCAATAATGTAAGCTACTCCAGGAAAACCAGCTAATTTCAATAAGATTTGATATTTTTCCATTGAATTCATAGACTCTAAGTAAACCTTTGGAAGTTCATCCACTTAAAGATTAAATGTCTTACATTTTATGAATGCTACTTAAATTCAGTTAAAAATTAAACAATGAAGATAAAACTATTTATTTTGAGATGATAACACAATGAAAAATTTTCATGAAGTATAACATTATAGCAAAAAGTGTTCTCACTAAATTTTAAAAATCTCCTAATGAAACAAAATCATGGAATGAAAAGACATACAGATTGAAAAGAAAGAAATTCTCAGATATGATTTTCTCTATATAAAATTGCACAGGATCTGCTAAGAAGCTTTACAACAAATAAATGAGTTTAACAAAGCCTCCAGAACACAAGATAAATATACCAAAAAAAAATAGTATTTTTATATTGTAGAACTGAAAACTTGGAAGTTGAATTTTAATGGTACCATTTACAAGTACACCACAAAAAATAAATACATACGTATAAATCCTACAAAATATGTGTAGGTTTGTCTGCTTCAAAGTACAAAGATACACATATACAGTCTATGGATTTTCTGCAAAGGTCCAAAGGAAAAATATCTAGAAACTGAAATGTACTTGGAATTGTGAGTGTTGCAGACATAATTCTTAAACACTCCTGAATAAACTATACTATTCAGTCAATTGAATTAGAAGTCATAGTTTTCAAAATATATAAATAGACTTTGTGTATAGTGTATTGTAACTAATTTTAGTGAGGAATATACTTTTGAAACCAAAAATAGACTGTAGTATGTGCTTTAGTCTGTGCTGCTTGTTATCAATAGAAATTTTAAAATGTAAAGATTTATAAATAAGTCTAAGTGTCTTACAAATTTTTTTTNTTACATGCTGTCAGATATGTTTGTCAAGATGCCACAGTTGTAAGTAAAATGCCGTATCTCTCAAATAAATAGTTGGTATCTATAATGGATACTCAGGGGCAGCAATAGTTACTGTCTCCTAAAATTATAACCCAACTGTTATTTTACAATTTCAGGAAGCACCATAGCTCATAATAGCAGTAATTTACATGCAAACAGACACAACTGTATTATTTTACTACCAATTATAGTCTTATGTGTATGTCCATGTCACTCTCTGCATCTGAAAATGCAATTAATTTGAGGGCTTAAACAATACAAACTAGTGAAACACAAAAAAATATGCTAACAAATGCTGGATTTCTAAACCAAGGAATTAATGAATATTTATTAAACTCATATTATTTATGAATAAATCTACAATCATGTATGGAGAGGATACAGCTTGCCTTTCCAATATCTGCCATTATTGATAGAATAGTGTGTCTTCAGTGAAAGGAAGCACTCAGTGTTACATAACATATGATATGTTCTAGCTTTTAGGCTCTTGAAAATCTCGATGTCATGTTTCCTATGGGAAGAACATTCACTCATTGAACATTTAGGCTGCTAAGCTGTTTGAATGATACATAGATGAATCACTCACAGTTCTCTTCTCAATGTACTTACAGTCAACAACCAGAGAAAAGGCACACATACACATACACACAGCAAAAGAAAAAAGTAAACCCTGAATAGGATCATCTTTCTTAAAGGAAATGTAATGGCAATAATGTGAATCTCTTGAAGTTGATTTTATGATCATGTACCCAATTACTTTGCACTAACCAGGCAACATAACCACAAAAACAACTTTAAAAGATTCTGTATATATATTTTGCCTGTGGTATCTGTGGTGGTAATTTTTAATTGCCCCTAGACACCTTGTCTTAATGGGAGGGGCATGTCCAGAGGAGGCTCAGAATGGTGGTGGGGATGTAAAGGTCAACTAATTCATTTACATGGCTCAGTCAGGGCAAGCCCTTCTCTGGCCTGCATTTAAGGGAGGGGCTGGTACAGCAAGCAGTCTGAACCCACAGGATATAAGGATTGTTATTTGCAGCATGGTATAATGTCAATACAATTTAT